>NC_092709.1:113497597-113615109 GCF_047496885.1 Scyliorhinus torazame | reverse complement strand
CATCACTATCTCATCCCCCCCACATGCCACATCCCTATCTCCTCCCCCCTCCCACATCCCACATCCCTATCTCCTCCCCCCTCCCACATCACTATCTCAACCCCCCACATCCCACATCACTATCTCATCCCCCCACATCCTACATCACTATCTCATCCCTCCCACATCCCACATCACAATCTCATCCTTCCCCCCCACATCCCACATCACTATCTCAACCCTCCCACATCCCACATCACAATCTCATCCCTCCAACATCCCACATCACTATCTCATCCCCCCACATCACTATCTCACCCCCCCCCCACATCCCACATCAGTATCTCATCCCTCCCACATCCCACATCATTATCTCATCCCCGCACCACATCCCACATCACTATCTCATCCCTCCCACATCCCATATCACTATCTCACCCCCCTACATCCCACATCATTATCTCATCCCCCCCACATCCCATATCACTATCTCACCCCCCCCACATCCCACATCACTATCTCATCCCCCCCCCACATCCCACATCACTATCTCATCCCCCCCACATCCCACATCACTATCTCATACCCCCCACATCCCACATCACGATCTCATCCCTTCCACATCCCACATCACTATCTCATCCGCCCCCCACATCCCACATCACTCTCTCATCTCTCCCACATTCCACATCACTATCTCATCCCTCCCACATCACTACCTCATCCATTCCACATCACTATCTCTTCCCCCCCCACATCCCACATCACTATCTCATCCCTCCCACATCCCACATCACTACCTCATCCCTCCCACATCACTATCTCATCCCCTACCAAATCCCACATCATTATCTCATCGCTCCCACATCCCACATCACTCTCTCATCCCCCCCCCACATCCCACATCACTATCTCATCCCTCCCACATCCCACATCACTATCTCATCCCTCCCACATCCCACATCACAATCTCATCCCCCCACACATCCCACATCAATATCTCATCCCTCCGACATCACACATCACTATCTCATCCCCCCCACATCCCACATCACTATCTCATCCCCCTTACGTCCCACATCACTAACTCATTCCCCCCCCACATCCCACATCACTATCACACCCCCCCACATCCCACATCACTATCTCATCCCCCCCCACATCCCACATCACTATCTCACACCCCCCCACAACCCACATCACGATCTGATCCCTTCCACATTCCACATCACTATCTCATCCGCCCCCCACATCCCACATCACTATCTCATCTCTTGCACATCCCACATCACAATCTCATCCCTGCCACATCACTACCTCATCCATTCCACATCACTATCTCATCCCCCCCCCACATCCCACATCACTACCTCATCCCTCCCACATCACTACCTCATCCCTTTCACATCCCATATCACGATCTCATCCCTCCCACATCTCTACCTCATCCCTTCCACATCTCACATCACTATCTCATCCCCCCCCCCCCACATCCCACATCACTATCTCATCCCTTCCACATCCCACATCACTATCTCATCCCCCCCACATCCCACATCACTATCTCATCCCTCCCACAACCCACATCACTATCTCATTCCTTCCACATCCCACAGCACTATCTCAACCCCCCCACATCCCACATCACTATCTCACCCCCCTCCCCACATCCCACATCACTATCTCATCCCCCTACCACATCCCACATCATTATCTCATCGCTCCCACATCCCACATCACTATCTCACCCCCCCATCCCATACCACTATCCCACCCCCCCCCACATCCCACATCACTATCTCATCCCCCCCACATCCCACATCACTATCTCATCCCTCCCACATCCCACATCACTATCTCATCCCTTCCAAATCCCACATCACTATCTCATCCCCCCCACATCCCACATCACTATCTCATCCCCCTACCACATCCCACATCATTATCTCATCGCTCCCACATCCCACATCACTATCTCACCCCCCACATCCCACATCAATATCTCATCCCTCCCACATCACACATCACTATCTCATCCCCCCCACATCCCACATCACTATCTCATCCCCCTTACGTTCCACATCACTATCTCATCCCCCCCACATCCCACGTCACTATCACACCCCCCCCCCACATCCCACATCACTATCTCATCCCCCCCACATCCCACATCACTATCTCATACACCCCACATCCCACATCACGATCTCATCCCCTCCACATCCCACATCACTATCTCATCCGCCCCCACATCCCACATCACTATCTCATCTCTCCAACATCCCACATCACTATCTCATCCCTCCCACATCACTACCTCATCCATTCCACATCACTATCTCTTCCCCCCACATCCCACATCACTATCTCATCCCTCCCACATCCCACATCACTACCTCATCCCTCCCACATCACAACCTCATCCCTTCCACATCCCACATCACTATCTCATCCGCCCCCCACATCCCACATCACTATCTCATCTCTCCCACATCCCACATCACTATCTCATCCCTCCCACATCACTACCTCATCCATTCCACAGCACTATCTCATCCCCCCCCACATCCCACATCACTATCTCATCCCTCCCACATTCGACATCACTATCGCATCCCCCCCCACATCCCACATCACTATCTCACCCCCCCCCCCACGTCACTATCTCATCCCGCTACCACATACCACATCATTATCTCATCCCTCCCACATCACTATCTCATCCCCCCCCCCATCCCACATCATTATCTCATCCCCCCCACATCCCACGTCACTATCTCATCCCCCCACCACATCCAACATCACTATCTCATCCCCCCCACATCCCACATGACTATTTCATCCCTCCCACATCCCATATCACTATCTCAACACCCCCCCCCCCACATCCCACATCATTATCTCATCCCCCTCATCCCACATCACTATCTCAACCCCCCCCCATTTCCCACATCACTATCTCATCCCCCCCACATCCCTCATCACTATCTCATCCCCCCCCACATCCCACATCACTATCTCATCCGCCCCCACATCCCACATCACTCTCTCAACCCCCCCACATCCCACATCACTATCTCATCCCCCTACCACATCCCACATCATTATCTCATCCCTCCCACATCCCACATCACGATCTCATCCCCCCACATCCCACATCACTATCTCATCCCTCCCACATCCCACATCATTATCTCATCCCTCCCACATCCCACATCACGATCTCATCCCCCCCTCATCCCACATCACTATCTCAACCCCCCCATTTCCCACATCATTATCTCATCCCCCCTCATCCCACATCACTATCTCAACCCCCCCATTTCCCACATCACTATCTCATCCCCCCCACATCCCTCATCACTATCTCATCCCCCCCCCACATCCCACATCACTATCTCATCCCCCCCCACATCCCACATCACTCTCTCAACCCCCCCACATCCCACATCACTATCTCATCCCCCTACCACATCCCACATCATTATCTCATCCCTCCACATCCCACATCACGATCTCATCCCCCCACATCCCACATCACTATCTCATCCCTCCCACATCCCACATCACTATCTCACCCCCCCCACATCCCACATCACTATCTCATCTCCTACCACTTCCCACATCATTATCTCATCCCTCCCACATCCACATCACTCTCTCACCCCCCCCCCACATCCCACATCACTATCACATCCCACCCACATCCCAGATCACTATCTCATCCCCCCCACATGCCACATCCCTATCTCCTCCCACCTCCCACATCCCTATCTCCTCCCCCCTCCCACATCACTATCTCAACCCCCCACATCCCACATCACTATCTCATCCCCCCACATCCTACATCACTATCTCATCCCCCCCACATCCCACATCACAATCTCATCCCTCCCCCCCACATCCCACATCACTATCTCATCCCTCGCACATCCCACATCACAATCTCATCCCTCCAACATCCCACATCACTATCTCATCCCCCCACATCCTACATCACAATCTCATCCCTCCCACATCCCACATCACTATCTCATCCCCCCACCACATCCCACATCACTATTTCATCCCTCCCACATCCCATATCACTATCTCACCCCCCTACATCCCACATCATTATCTCATCCCTCCCACCATCCCCATATCACTATCTCAGCCCCCCCCCACATCCCACATCAGTATCTCATCCCCCCACATCCCACATCACTATCTCATACACCCCACATCCCACATCACGATCTCATCCCTTCCACATCCCACATCACTATCTCATCCGCCCCCCACATCCCACATCACTATCTCATCTCTCCCACATCCCACATCACTATCTCACCCCTCCCACATCACTACCTCATCCATTCCACATCACTATCTCTTCCCCCCCCCACATCCCACATCACTATCTCATCCCTCCCACATCCCACATCACTACCTCATCCCTCCCACATCACGACCTCATCCCTTCCACATCCCACATCACTATCTCATCCGCCCCCCACATCCCACATCACTATCTCATCTCTCCCACATCCCACATCACTATCTCATCCCTCCCACATCACTACCTCATCCATTCCACAGCACAATCTCATCCCCCCCCACATCCCACATCACTATCTCATCCCTCCCACATTCCAAATCACAATCGCATCCCCCCCCCCACATCCCACATCACTATCTCACCCCCCCCACATCACTCATCCACCGCTACCACATCATTATCTCATCCCTCCCACATCCCACATCACTATCTCATCCCCCCCCACATCCCACATCATTATCTCATCCCCCTCATCCCACATCACTATCTCATCCCCCCCCATATCCCACATCACTATCTCATCCCCCCACATCCCTCATCACTATCTCATCCCCCCCCACATCCCACATCACTATCTCATCCCCCCCCACATCCCACATCACTCTCTCACCCCCCCCACATCCCACATCACTATCTAATCCCCCTACCACATCCCACATCATTATCTCATCCCTCCCACATCCCACATCACGATCTCATCCCCCCACATCCCACATCACTATCTCATCCCTCCCACATCCCACATCACTATCTCACCCCCCCACATCCCACATCACTATCTCATCTCCTACCACATCCCACATCATTATCTCATCCCTCCCACATCCACATCACTCTCTCACCCCCCCCCCCACATCCCACATCACTATCACATCCCACCCACATCCCAGATCACTATCTCATCCCCCCCACATGCCACATCCCTATCTCCTCCCCCCTCCCACATCCCACATCCCTATCTCCTCCCCCTCCCACATCACTATCTCAACCCCCCACATCCCACATCACTATCTCATCCCCCCCACATCCTACATCACTATCTCATCCCTCCCACATCCCACATCACAATCTCATCCCTCCCCCCCACATCCCACATCACTATCTCATCCCTCGCACATCCCACATCACAATCTCATCCCTCCAACATCCCACATCACTATCTCATCCCCCCACATCACTATCTCACCCCCCCCACATCCCACATCAGTATCTCATCCCTCCCACATCCCACATCACTATCTCATCCCCCCACCACATCCCACATCACTATTCATCCCTCCCACATCCCATATCACTATCTCACCCCCCCCTACATCCCACATCATTATCTCATCCCCCTCACATCCCTTATCACTATCTCACCCCCCCCCCACATCCCACATCAGTATCTCATCCCCCCCACATCCCACATCACTATCTCATCCCCCCCACATCCCACATCACTATCTCATAACCCCCACATCCCACATCACGATCTCATCCCTTCCACATCCCACATCACTATCTCATCCGCCCCCCATATCCCACATCACTATCTCTTCCCCCCCCCCCACATCCCACATCACTATCTCATCCCTCCCACATCCCACATCACTACCTCATCCCTCCCACATCACTATCTCATCCCCCTACCACATCCCACATCATTATCTCATCGCTCCCACATCCCACATCACTCTCTCATCCCCCCCCACATCCCACATCACTATCTCATCCCTCCCACATCCCACATCACTATCTCATCCCTCCCACATCACAATCTCATCCCCCCACACATCCCACATCAATATCTCATCCCTCCCACATCACACATCACTATCTCATCCCCCCCACATCCCACATCACTATCTCATCCCCCTTACGTCCCACATCACTAACTCATCCCCCCCCCCACATCCCACATCACTATCACACCCCCCCCACATCCCACATCACTATCTCATCCCCCCCAACATCCCACATCACTATCTCACACCCCCCCACAACGAACATCACGATCTCATCCCTTCCACATCCCACATCACTATCTCATCCGCCCCCCACATCCCACATCACTATCTCATCTCTTCCACATCCCACATCACAATCTCATCCCTCCCACATCACTACCTCATCCATTCCACATCACTATTTCATCCCCCCCCACATCCCACATCACTATCTCATCCCTCCCACATCCCACATCACTACCTCATCCCTCCCACATCACTACCTCATCCCTTTCACACCCCACATCACTATCTCATCCACCCCACATCACTATCTCATCCCTCCCACATCACTACCTCATCCATTCCACAGCACTATCTCATCCCCCCCCACATCGCACATCACTATCTCATCCCTCCCACATTCCACATCACTATCTCATCCCCCCCCACATCCCACATCACTATCTCACCCCCCCCCCCACATCCCACATCACTATCTCATCCCGCTACCACATACCACATCATTATCTCATCCCTCCCACATCCCACATCACTATCTCATTCCCCCCCCCATCCCACATCATTATCTCATCCCCCCCACATCCCACGTCGCTATCTCATCCCCCCACCACATCCAACATCACTATCTCATCCCCCCCCACATCCCACATCACTATTTCATCCCTCCCACGTCGCATATCACTATCTCAAAACCCCCCCCCCATCCCACATCATTATCTCATCCCCCCCACATCCCACGTCGCTATCTCATCCCCCCACCACATCCAACATCACTATCTCATCCCCCCCACATCCCACATCACTATTTCATCCCTCCCACGTCGTATATCACTATCTCAAAACCACCCCCCACATCCCACATCATTATCTCATCCCCCCTCATCCCACATCACTATCTCATCCCCCCCCATATCCCACATCACTATCTGATCCCCCCCACATCCCTCATCACTATCACATCCCCCCCCACATCCCACATCACTATCTCACCCCCCCCCACATCCCACATCACTATCTCATCCCCCTACCACATCCCACATCATTATCTCATCCCTCCCACATCCCACATCACGATCTCATCCCCCCACATCCCACATCACTATCTCATCCCTCCCACATCCCACATCACTATCTCACCCCCCCACATCCCACATCACTATCTCATCTCCTGCCACATCCCACATCATTATCTCATCCCTCCCACATCCACATCACTCTCTCACCCCCCCCCCCACATCCTACATCACTATCACATCCCACCCACATCCCAGATCACTATCTCATCCCCCCCCACATGCCACATCCCTATCTCCTCCCCCTCCCATATCCCACATCCCTATCTCCTCCCCCCTCCCACATCACGATCTCAACCCCCCACATCCCACATGACTATCTCATCCCCCCACATCCTACATCACTATCTCATCCCTCCCACATCCCACATCACAATCTCATCCCTCCCCCATACATCCCACATCACTATCTCATCCCTCCCACATCCCACATTACAATCTCATCCCTCCAACATCCCACATCACTATCTCATCCCCCCACATCACTATCTCACCCCCCCCCCCCACATCCCACATCAGTATCTCATCCCTCCCACATCCCACATCACTATCTTTTCCCCCCACCACATCCCACATCACTATCTCATCCCTCCCACATCCCATATCACTATCTCACCCCCCCTACATCCCACATCGTTATCTCATCCCCCCCACATCCCATATCACTATCTCACCCCCACCCCGCACATCCCACATCAGTATCTCATCCCCCCCCCCCACATCCCACATCACTATCTCATCCCCCCCACATCCCACATCACTATCTCATACCCCCCACATCCCACATCACGATCTCATCCCTTCCACATCCCACATCACTATCTCATCCGCCCCCCACATCCCACATCACTATCTCATCCCTCCCACATCCCACATCACTACCTCATCCCTCCACCATCACTATCTCATCCCCCTACCACATCCCACATCATTATCTCATCGCTCCCACATCCCACATCACTCTCTCATCCCCCCCCACCATCCCACATCACTATCTCATCCCTCCCACATCCCACATCACTATCTCATCCCTCCCACATCCCACATCACAATCTCATCCCCCCACACATCCCACATCAATATCTCATCCCTCCGACATCACACATCACTATCTCATCCCCCCCACATCCCACATCACTATCTCATCCCCCTTACGTCCCACATCACTAACTCATCCCCCCCCCACATCCCACATCACTATCACACACCCCCACATCCCACATCACTATCTCATCCCCCCCATATCCCACATCACTATCTCACAACCCCCCAAAACCCAAATCACGATCTCATCCCTTCCACATCCCACATCACAATCTCATCCCTCCCACATCACTACCTCATCCATTCCACATCACTATCTCATCCCCCCCCACATCCCACATCACTATCTCATCCCTCCCACATCCCACATCACTACCTCATCCCTCCCACATCACTACCTCATCCATTCCACATCACTATCTCATCCCCCCCCACATCACTATCTCATCCCTCCCACATCCCACATCACCACCTCATCCCTCCCACATCACTACCTCATCCCTTCCACATCTCACATCACTATCTCATCACCCCCCCCACATCCCACATCACTATCTCATCCCTTCCACATCCCACATCACTATCTCAACCCCCCCACATCCCACATCACTATCTCACCCCCCCCCCCACATCCCACATCACTATCTCATCCCCCTACCACATCCCACATGATTATCTCATCGCTCCCACATCCCACATCACTATCTCACCCCCCCATCCGATACCACTATCCCACCCCCCCCCCCCCCACATCCCACATCACTATCTCATCCCCCCCACATCCCACATCACTGTCTCATCCCTCCCACAACCCACATCACTATCTCATCCCTTCCACATCCCACATCACTATCTCACCCCCCCCACATCCCACATCACTATCTCATCCCCCTACCACATCCCACATCATTATCTCATCGCTCCCACATCCCACATCACTATCTCACCCCCCCACATCCCACATCACTATCTCATCCCTCCCACATCCCACATCACTATCTCATCCCTCCCACATCCCACATCACAATCTCATCCCCCCCACATCCCACATCAATATGTCATCCCTCCCACATCACACATCACTATCTCATCCCTCCCACATCCCACATCACTATCTCATCCCCCTTACGTTCCACATCACTATCTCATCCCCCCCACATCACACATCACTATCTCATCCCTTTCACATCCCACATCACTATCTCATCCCCCCCACATCCCACATCACTATCTCATCCCCCTACCACATCCCACATCATTATCTCATCGCTCCCACATCACACATCACTATCTCACCCCCCCCACATCCCACATCACTATCTCATCCCTACCACATCCCACATCACTATCTCATCCCTCCCACATCCCACATCACAATCTCATCCCCCCCACATCCCACATCAATATCTCATCCCTCCCACATCACACATCACTATCTCATCCCCCCCACATCCCACATCACTATCTCATCCCCCTTACGTTCCACATCACTATCTCATCCCCCCGACATCCCACGTCACTATCACACCACCCCCCCCACATCCCATATCACTATCTCATCCCCCCCACATCCCACATCACTATCTCATACACCCCACATCCCACATCACGATCTCATCCCTTCCACATCCCACATCACGATCTCATCCGCCCCCCACATCCCACATCACTATCTCATCTCTCCCACATCCCACATCACTATCTCATCCCTCCCACATCACTCCCTCATCCATTCCACATCACTATCTCTTCCCCCCCCACATCCCACATCACTATCTCATCCCTCCCACATCCCACATCACTACCTCATCCCTCCCACATCACGACCTCATCCTTTCCACATCCCACATCACTATCTCATCCGCCCCGCACATCCCACATCACTATCTCATCTCTCCCACATCCAACATCACTATCTCATCCCTCCCACATCACTACCTCATCCATTCCACAGCACTATCTCATCCCCCCCCCCACATCCCACATCACTATCTCATCCCTCCCACATTCCACATCACTATCGCATCCCCCCCACATCCCACGTCACTATCACACCCCTCCCCCCACATCCACATCACTATCTCATCCCGCTACCACATACCACATCATTATCTCATCCCTCCCACATCCCACATCACTATCTCTTCCCCCCACCCATCCCACATCATTATCTCATCCCTCCCACATCCCACGTCACTATCTCATCCCCCCACCACATCCAACATCACTATCTCATCCCCCCACATCCCAACATGACTATTTCATCCCTCCCACATCCCATATCACTATCTCAACACCCCCCCCCCACATCCCACATCATTATCTCATCCCCCCTCATCCCACATCACTATCTCATCCCCCCCCATATCCCACATCACTATCTCATCCCCCCCACATCCCTCATCACTATCTCATCCCCCCCCCACATCCCACATCACTATCTCATCCACCCCCCACATCCCACATCACTCTCTCACCCCCCCACATCCCACATCACTATCTCATCCCCCTACCACATCCCACATCATTATCTCATCCCTCCCACATCACAATCTCATCCCCCCACATCCCACATCACTATCTCATCCCTCCCACATCACTATCTCAACCCCCCCACATCCCACATCACTATCTCATCTCCTACCACATCCCACATCATTATCTCATCCGTCCCACATCCACATCACTCTCTCACTCCCCCCCCCACATCCCACATCACTATCACATCCCACCCACATCCCAGATCACTATCTCATCCCCCCCACATGCCACATCCCTATCTCCACCCCCTCCCACATCACTATCTCAACCCCCCACATCCCACATCACTATCTCATCCCCCCACATCCTACATCACTATCTCATCCCTCCCACATCCCACATCACTATCTCAACCCCCCCACATCCCACATCACTATCTCACCCCCCCCCCCCCACACATCCCACATCACTATCTCATCCCCCTACCACATCCCACATCATTATCTCATCGCTCCCACATCCCACATCACTATCTCACCCCCCCATCCCATACCACTATCCCACCCCCCCCCCCCACATCCCACATCACTATCTCATCCCCCCCACATCCCACATCACTATCTCATCCCTCCCACATCCCACATCACTATCTCATCCCTTCCACATCCCACATCACTATCTCATCCCCCCCACATCCCACATCACTATCTCATCTCCCTACCACATCCCACATCATTATCTCATCGCTCCCACATCCCACATCACTATCTCACCCCCCCACATCCCACATCACTATCTCATCCCTCCCACATCCCACATCACTATCTCATCCCTCCCACATCCCACATCACAATCTCATCCCCCCCACATCCCACATCAATATCTCATCCCTCCCACATCACACATCACTATCTCATCCCTCCCACATCCCACATCACTATCTCATCCCCCTTACGTTCCACATCACTATCTCATCCCTCCCACATCCCACATCACTATCTCAACCCCCCCACATCCCACATCACTATCTCATCTCCTACCACATCCCACATCATTATCTCATCCGTCCCACATCCACATCACTCTCTCACTCCCCCCACCACATCCCACATCACTATCACATCCCACCCACATCCCAGATCACTATCTCATCCCCCCCACATGCCACATCCCTATCTCCTCCCCCCTCCCACATCACTATCTCAACCCCCCACATCCCACATCACTATCTCATCCCCCCACATCCTACATCACTATCTCATCCCGCCCACATCCCACATCACTATCTCAACCCCCCCACATCCCACATCACTATCTCACCCCCCCCCCCCACATCCCACATCACTATCTCATCCCCCTACCACATCCCACATCATTATCTCATCGCTCCCACATCCCACATCACTATCTCACCCCCCCATCCCATACCACTATCCCACCCACCCCCACATCACTATCTCATCCCCCCCACATCCCACATCACTATCTCATCCCTCCCACATCCCACATCACTATCTCATCCCTTCCACATCCCACATCACTATCTCATCCCCCCCACATCCCACATCACTATCTCATCCCCCTACCACATCCCACATCATTATCTCATCGCTCCCACATCCCACATCACTATCTCACCCCCCCACATCCCACATCACTATCTCATCCCTCCCACATCCCACATCACTATCTCATCCCTCCCACATCCCACATCACAATCTCATCCCCCCCACATCACACATCAATATCTCATCCCTCCCACATCACACATCACTATCTCATCCCCCCCACATCCCACATCACTATCTCATCCCCCTTACGTTCCACATCACTATCTCATCCCCCCCACATCCCACATCACTATCTCATCCCTTCTACATCCCACATCACTATCTCATCCCCCCCACATCCCACATCACTATCTCATCCCCCTACCACATCCCACATCATTATCTCATCGCTCCCACATCCCACATCACTATCTCACCCCCCCACATCCCACATCACTATCTCATCCCTACCACATCCCACATCACTATCTCATCCCTCCCACATCCCACATCACATTCTCATCCCCCCCACATCCCACATCAATATCTCATGCCTCCCACATCACACATCACTATCTCATCCCCCCCACATCCCACATCACTATCTCATCCCCCTTACGTTCCACATCACTATCTCATCCCCCCGACATCCCACGTCACTATCACACCACGCCCCCCGCATCCCATATCACTATCTCATCCCCCCCACATCCCACATCACTATCTCATACACCCCACATCCCACATCACGATATCATCCCTTCCAAATCCCACATCACTATCTCATCCGCCCCCCACATCCCACATCACTATCTCATCTCTCCCACATCCCACATCACTATCTCATCCCTCCCACATCACTCCCTCATCCATTCCACATCACCATCTCTTCCCCCCCCACATCCCACATCACTATCTCATCCCTCCCACATCCCACATCACTACCTCATCCCTCCCACATCACGACCTCATCCTTTCCACATCCCACATCACTATCTCATCCGCCCCCCACATCCCACATCACTATCTCATCTCTCCCAAATCCAACATCACTATCTCATCCCTCCCACATCACTACCTCATCCATTCCACAGCACTATCTCATCCCCCCCCACATCCAACATCACTATCTCATCCCCCCCACATCCCACATCACTATTTCATCCCTCCCACATCGCATATCACTATCTCAACACCCCCCCACATCCCACATCATGATCTCATCCCCCCTCATCCCACATCACTATCTCATCCCCCCCCATATCCCACATCACTATCTCATCCCCCCCACATCCCTCATCACTATCACATCCCCCCCCACATCCCACATCACTATCTCACCCCCCCCACATCCCACATCACTATCTCATCCCCCTACCACATCCCACATCATTATCTCATCCCTCCCACATCCCACATCACGATCTCATCCCCCCACATCCCACATCACTATCTCATCCCTCCCACATCACTATCTCACCCCCCCACATCCCACATCACTATCTCATCTCCTACCACATCCCACATCATTATCTCATCCCTCCCACATCCACATCACTCTCTCACCCCCCCCCAAATCCTACATCACTATCACATCCCACCCACATCCCAGATCACTATCTCATCCCCCCCACATGCCACATCCCTATCTCCTCACCCCTCCCACATCCCACATCCCTATCTCCTCCCCCCTCCCACATCACGATCTCAACCCCCCACATCCCACATCACTATCTCATCCCCCCACATCCTACATCACTATCTCATCCCTCCCACATCCCACATCACAATCTCATCCCTCCCCCATACATCCCACATCACTATCTCATCCCTCCCACATCCCACATCACAATCTCATCCCTCCAACATCCCACATCACTATCTCATCCCCCCACATCACTATCTCACCCCCCCCCCCCACATCCCACATCACTATCTCATCTCCTACCACATCCCACATCATTATCTCATCCGTCCCACATCCACATCACTCTCTCACTCCCCCCCCCCACATCCCACATCACTATCACATCCCACCCACATCCCAGATCACTTTCTCATCCCCCCCACATGCCACATCCCTATCTCCTCCCCCCTCCCACATCACTATCTCAACCCCCCACATCCCACATCACTATCTCATCCCCCCACATCCTACATCACTATCTCATCCCGCCCACATCCCACATCACTATCTCAACCCCCCCACATCCCACATCACTATCTCACCCCCCCCCACATCCCACATCACTATCTCATCCCCCTACCACATCCCACATCATTATCTCATCGCTCCCACATCCCACATCACTATCTCACCCCCCCACATCCCACATCACTATCTCATCCCTCCCACATCCCACATCACTATCTCATCCCTCCCACATCACAATCTCATCCCCCCCACATCAATATCTCATCCCTCCCACATCACACATCACTATCTCATCCCCCCCACATCCCACATCACTATCTCATCCCCCTTACGTTCCACATCACTATCTCATCCCCCCCACATCCCACATCACTATCTCATCCCTTCCACATCCCACATCACTATCTCATCCCCCCCACATCACACATCACTATCTCATCCCCCTACCACATCCCACATCATTATCTCATCGCTCCCACATCCCACATCACTATCTCACCCCGCCACATCCCACATCATTATCTCATCCCTACCACATCCCACATCACTATCTCATCCCTCCCACATCCTACATCACATTCTCATCCCCCCCCACATCCCACATCAATATCTCATCCCTCCCACATCACACATCACTATCTCATCCCCCCCACATCCCACATCACTATCTCATCCCCCTTACGTTCCACATCACTATCTCATCCCCCGACATCCCACGTCACTATCACACCACGCCCCCCGCATCCCATATCACTATTTCATCCCCCCCACATCCCACATCACTATCTCATACACCCCACATCCCACATCACGATATCATCCCTTCCACATCCCACATCACTATCTCATCCGCCCCCCACATCCCACATCACTATCTCATCTCTCCCACATCCCACATCACTATCTCATCCCTCCCACATCACTCCCTCATCCATTCCACATCACTATCTCTTCCCCCCCCACATCCCACATCACTATCTCATCCCTCCCACATCCCACATCACTACCTCATCCCTCCCACATCACGACCTCATCCTTTCCACATCCCACATCACTATCTCATCCGCCCCCCACATCCCACATCACTATCTCATCTCTCCCACATCCAACATCACTATCTCATCCCTCCCACATCACTACCTCATCCATTCCACAGCACTATCTCATCCCCCCCCACATCCAACATCACTATCTCATCCCCCCCACATCCCACATCACTATTTCATCCCTCGCACATCGCATATCACTATCTCAACACCCCCCCCCACATCCCACATCATGATCTCATCCCCCCTCATCCCACATCACTATCTCATCCCCCCCCATATCCCACATCACTATCTCATCCCCCCCACATCACACATCACTATCTCATCCCCCCTCCCACATCCGACATCCCTATCTCCTCCCCCCTCCCACATCACGATCTCAACCCCCCACATCCCACATCACTATCTCATCCCCCCACATCCTACATCACTATCTCATCCCTCCCACATCCCACATCAATATCTCATCCCTCCCACATCACACATCACTATCTCATCCCCCCCACATCCCACATCACTATCTCATCCCCCTTACGTTCCACATCACTATCTCATCCCCCCCACATCCCACATCACTATCTCATCCCTTCCACATCCCATATCACTACCTCATCCTCCCCACATCCCACATCACTATCTCATCCCCCTACCACATTCCACATCATTATCTCATCGCTCCCACATCCCACATCACTATCTCACCCCACCACATCCCACATCACTATCTCATCCCTACCACATCCCACATCACTATCTCATCCCTCCCACATCCCACATCACAATCTCATCCCCCCCACATCCCACATCAATATCTCATCCCTCCCACATCACACATCACTATCTCATCCGCCCCCCACATCCCACATCACTATCTCATCCCTCCCACATCCCACATCACTATCTCATCCCTCCCACATCACAATCTCATCCCCCCACACATCGCACATCAATATCTCATCCCTCCCACATCACACATCACTATCTCATCCCCCCACATCCCACATTACTATCTCATCCCCCTTACGTCCCACATCACTATCTCATCCCCCCCCCACACCCCACATCACTATCTCACACACCCCCACAACGAACATCACAATCTCATCCCTTCCACATCCCACATCACTATCTCATCCGCCCCCCACATCCCACATCACTATCTCATCTCTTCCATATCCCACATCACAATCTCATCCCTCCCACATCACTACCTCATCCATTCCACATCACTATCTCATCCCCCCCCACATCCCACATCACTATCTCATCCCTCCCACATCCCACATCACTACCTCATCCCTCCCACATCACTACCTCATCCCTTTCACATCCCACATCACTATCTCATCCCTCCCACATCCCACATCACAATCTCATCCCCCCCACATCCCACATCAATATCTCATCCCTCCCACATCACACATCACTATCTCATCCCCCCCACATCCCACATCACTATCTCATCCCCCTTACGTTCCACATCACTATCTCATCCCCCCCACATCCCACATCACTATCTCATCCCTTCCACATCCCACATCACTACCTCATCCTCCCCACATCCCACATCACTATCTCATCCCCCTACCACATTCCACATCATTATCTCATCGCTCCCACATCCCACATCACTATCTCACCCCACCACATCCCACATCACTATCTCATCCCTACCACATCCCACATCACTATCTCATCCCTCCCACATCCCACATCACAATCTCATCCCCCCCACATCCCACATCAATATCTCATCCCTCCCACATCACACATCACTATCTCATCCGCCCCCCACATCCCACATCACTATCTCATCCCTCCCACATCCCACATCACTATCTCATCCCTCCCACATCACAATCTCATCCCCCCACACATCGCACATCAATATCTCATCCCTCCCACATCACACATCACTATCTCATCCCCCCCACATCCCACATTACTATCTCATCCCCCTTACGTCCCACATCACTATCTCATCCCCCCCCCACACCCCACATCACTATCTCACACACCCCCACAACGAACATCACAATCTCATCCCTTCCACATCCCACATCACTATCTCATCCGCCCCCCACATCCCACATCACTATCTCATCTCTTCCATATCCCACATCACAATCTCATCCCTCCCACATCACTACCTCATCCATTCCACATCACTATCTCATCCCCCCCCACATCCCACATCACTATCTCATCCCTCCCACATCCCACATCACTACCTCATCCCTCCCACATCACTACCTCATCCCTTTCACATCCCACATCACTATCTCATCCCCCCCACATCCCACATCACTATCTCATCCCTCCCACATCACTACCTCATCCATTCCACAGCACTATCTCATTCCCCATCACATCCCACATCACTATCTCATCCCTCCCACATTCCACATCACTATCTCATCCCCCCCCCCACATCCCACATCACGATCTCACCCCCCCCCACATCCCACATCACTATCTCATCCCGCTACCACATGCCACATCATTATCTCATCCATCCCACATCCCACATCACTATCTCATCCCCCCCCCATCCCACATCATTATCTCACCCCCCCCCACATCCCACGTCACTATCTCATCCCCCCACCACATCCAACATCACTATCTCACCCCCCCCCACATCCCACATGACTATTTCATCCCTCCCACATCCCATATCACTATCTCAACACCCCCCCCCACATACCACATCATTATCTCATCCCCCCTCATCCCACATCACTATCTCAACCCCCCCATTTCCCACATCACTATCTCATCCCTCCCACAACCCACATCACTATCTCATTCCTTCCACATCCCACAGCACTATCTCAACCCCCCCACATCCCACATCACTATCTCACCCCGCCGCACATCCCACATCACTATCTCATCCCCCCCACATCCCACATCACTATCTCATCCCTCCCACATCCCACATCACTATCTCATCCCTTCCACATCCCACATCACTATCTCATCCCCCCCACATCCCACATCACTATCTCATCCCCCTACCACATCCCACATCATTATCTCATCGCTCCCACATCCCACATCACTATCTCATCCCCCCACATCCTACATCACTATCTCATCCCTCCCACATCCCACATCACAATCTCATCCTTCCCCCCCACATCCCACATCACTATCTCATACCCCCCACATCCCACATCACGATCTCATACCCCCCACATCCCACATCACGATCTCATCCCTTCCACATCCCACATCACTCTCTCATCTCTCCCACATCCCACATCACAATCTCATCCCTCCCACATCACTACCTCATCCATTCCACATCACTATCTCTTCCCCCCCCACATCCCACATCACTATCTCATCCCTCCCACATCCCACATCACTACCTCATCCCTCCCACATCACTATCTCATCCCCCTACCACATCCCACATCATTATCTCATCGCTCCCACATCCCTCATCACTCTCTCATCCCCCCCACATCCCACATCACTATCTCATCCCTCCCACATCCCACATCACTATCTCATCTCCTACCACATCCCACATCATCATCTCATCCCTCCCACATCCACATCACTCTCTCACCCCCCCCCACATCCCACATCACTATCTCATCCCCCCCACATGCCACATCCCTATCTCCTCCCCCCTCCCACATCCCACATCCCTATCTCCTCCCCCCTCCCACATCACTATCTCAACCCCCCACATCCCACATCACTATCTCATCCCCCCACATCCTACATCACTATCTCATCCCCCCACATCCCATATCACTATCTCAACACCCCCCCCCCACATACCACATCATTATCTCATCCCCCCTCATCCCACATCACTATCTCAACCCCCCCATTTCCCACATCACTATCTCATCCCTCCCACAACCCACATCACTATCTCATTCCTTCCACATCCCACAGCACTATCTCAACCCCCCCCCACATCCCACATCACTATCTCACCCCCCCGCACATCCCACATCACTATCTCATCCCCCCCACATCCCACATCACTATCTCATCCCTCCCACATCCCACATCACTATCTCATCCCTTCCACATCCCACATCACTATCTCATCCCCCCCACATCCCACATCACTATCTCATCCCCCTACCACATCCCACATCATTATCTCATCGCTCCCACATCCCACATCACTATCTCACCCCCCACAACCCACATCAATATCTCATCCCTCCCACATCACACATCACTATCTCATCCCCCCCACATCCCACATCACTATCTCATCCCCCTTACGTTCCACATCACTATCTCATCCCCCCCACATCCCACGTCACTATCACACCCCCCCCCCACATCCCACATCACTATCTCATCCCCCCCACATCCCACATCACTATCTCATCCCTCCCACATCCCACATCACTATCTCACCCCCCCCCACATCCCACATCACTATCTCATCTCCTACCACATCCCACATCATTATCTCATCCCTCCCACATCCACATCACTCTCTCACCCCCCCCCCACATCCCACATCACTATCTCATCCCCCCCACATGCCACATCCCTATCTCCTCCCCCCTCCCACATCCCACATCCCTATCTCCTCCCCCCTCCCACATCACTATCTCAACCCCCCACATCCCACATCACTATCTCATCCCCCCACATCCTACATCACTATCTCATCCCTCCCACATCCCACATCACAATCTCATCCTTCCCCCCCACATCCCACATCACTATCTCATACCCCCCACATCCCACATCACGATCTCATACCCCCCACATCCCACATCACGATCTCATCCCTTCCACATCCCACATCACTCTCTCATCTCTCCCACATCCCACATCACAATCTCATCCCTCCCACATCACTACCTCATCCATTCCACATCACTATCTCTTCCCCCCCCCACATCCCACATCACTATCTCATCCCTCCCACATCCCACATCACTACCTCATCCCTCCCACATCACTATCTCATCCCCCTACCACATCCCACATCATTATCTCATCGCTCCCACATCCCTCATCACTCTCTCATCCCCCCCACATCCCACATCACTATCTCATCCCTCCCACATCCCACATCACTATCGCATCCCTCCCACATCCCACATCACAATCTCATCCCCCCACACATCCCACATCAATATCTCATCCCTCCGACATCACACATCACTATCTCATCCCCCCCACATCCCACATCACTATCTCATCCCCCTTACGTCCCACATCACTAACTCATCCCCCCCCCACATCCCACATCACTATCACACCCCCCACATCCCACATCACTATCTCATCCCCACCCACATCCCACATCACTATCTCACACCCCCCCACAACCCACATCACGATCTGATCCCTTCCACATTCCACATCACTATCTCATCCGCCCCCCACATCCCACATCACTATCTCATCTCTTCCACATCCCACATCACAATCTCATCCCTGCCACATCACTACCTCATCCATTCCACATCACTATCTCATCCCCCCCCACATCCCACATCACTATCTCATCCCTTCCACATCCCACATCACTATCTCATCCCCCCCACATCCCACATCACTATCTCATCCCTCCCACAACCCACATCACTATCTCATTCCTTCCACATCCCACAGCACTATCTCAACCCCCCCACATCCCACATCACTATCTCACCCCCCCCCCACATCCCACATCACTACCTCATCCCTTTCACATCCCACATCACGATCTCATCCCTCCCACATCTCTACCTCATCCCTTCCACATCTCACATCACTATCTCATCCCCCCCCCCACATCCCACATCACTATCTCACCCCTTCCACATCCCACATCACTATCTCATCCCCCCCACATCCCACATCACTATCTCATCCCTCCCACAACCCACATCACTATCTCATTCCTTCCACATCCCACAGCACTATCTCAACCCCCCCACATCCCACATCACTATCTCACCCCCCCCCCACATCCCACATCACTATCTCATCCCCCTACCACATCCCACATCATTATCTCATCGCTCCCACATCCCACATCACTATCTCACACCCCCATCCCATACCACTATCCCACCCCCCCCACATCCCACATCACTATCTCATCCCCCCCACATCCCACATCACTATCTCATCCCTCCCACATCCCACATCACTATCTCACCCCTTCCACATCCCACATCACTATCTCATCCCCCCCACATCCCACATCACTATCTCATCCCCCTACCACATCCCACATCATTATCTCATCGCTCCCACATCCCACATCACGATCTCACCCCCCACATCCCACATCAATATCTGATCCCTCCCACATCACACATCACTATCTCATCCCCCCCACATCCCACATCACTATCTCATCCCCCTTACGTTCCACATCACTATCTCATCCCCCCCACATCCCACGTCACTATCACACCCCCCCCACATCCCACATCACTATCTCATCCCCCCCACATCCCACATCACTATCTCATACACCCCACATCACGATCTCATCCCTTCCACATCCCACATCACTATCTCATCCGCCCCCCACATCCCACATCACTATCTCATCTCTCCCACATCCCACATCACTATCTCATCCCTCCCACATCACTACCTCATCCATTCCACATCACTATCTCTTCCCCCCCACATCCCACATCACTATCTCATCCCTCCCACATCCCACATCACTACCTCATCCCTCCCACATCACGACCTCATCCCTTCCACATCCCACATCACTATCTCATCCGCCCCCCACATCCCACATCACTATCTCATCTCTCCCACATCCCACATCACGATCTCATCCCTCCCACATCACTACCTCATCCATTCCACAGCACTATCTCATCCCCCCCCACATCCCACATCACTATCTCATCCCTCCCACATTCGACATCACTATCGCATCCCCCCCCACATTCCACATCACTATCTCACCCCCCCCCCCACATCACTATCTCATCCCGCTACCACATACCACATCATTATCTCATCCCTCCCACATCCCACATCACTATCTCACCCCCCCCATCCCACATCATTATCTCACCACCCCCACATCCCACGTCACTATCTCATCCCCCCACCACATCCAACATCACTATCTCATCCCCCCCACATCCCACATGACTATTTCATCCCTCCCACATCCCATTTCACTATCTCAACACCCCCCCCACATTCCACATCATTATCTCATCCCCCCTCATCCCACATCACTATCTCAACCCCCCCATTTCCCACATCACTATCTCTTCCCTCCCACAACCCACATCACTATCTCATTCCTTCCACATCCCACAGCACTATCTCAACCCCCCCACAGCCCACATCACTATCTCACCCCCCCCCACATCCCACATCACTATCTCATCCGCCTACCACATCCCACATCATTATCTCATCGCTCCCACATCCCACATCACTATCTCACCCCCCCATCCCATACCACTATCCCACCCCCCCCACATCCCACATCACTATCTCATCCCCCCCACATCCCACATCACTATCTCATCCCTCCCACATCCCACATCACTATCTCATCCCTTCCACATCCCACATCACTACCTCATCCCCCCCACATCCCACATCACTATCTCATCCCCCTACCACATCCCACATCATTATCTCATCGCTCCCACATCCCACATCACTATCTCACCCCCCACATCCCACATCAATATCTCATCCCTCCCACATCACACATCACTATCTCATCCCCCCCACATCCCACATCACTATCTCATCCCCCTTACATTCCACATCACTATCTCATCCCCCCCACATCCCACGTCACTATCACAACCCCCCCCACATCCCACATCACTATCTCATCCCCCCCACATCCCACATCACTATCTCATCCCTCCCACATCCCACATCACTATCTCACCCCCCCACATCCCACATCACTATCTCAACTCCTACCACATCCCACATCATTATCTCATCCCTCCCACATCCACATCACTCTCTCACCCCCCCCCACATCCCACATCACTATCTCATCCCCCCCACATGCCACATCCCTATCTCCTCCCCCCTCCCACATCCCACATCCCTATCTCCTCCCCCTCCCACATCACTATCTCAACCCCCCACATCCCACATCACTATCTCATCCCCCCACATCCTACATCACTATCTCATCCCTCCCACATCCCACATCACAATCTCATCCTTCCCCCCCACATCCCACATCACTATCTCAACCCTCCCACATCCCACATCACAATCTCATCCCTCCAACATCCCACATCACTATCTCATCCCCCCACATCACTATCTCACCCCCCCCCACATCCCACATCAGTATCTCATCCCTCCCACATCCCACATCATTATCTCATCCCCGCACCACATCCCACATCACTATCTCATCCCTCCCACATCCCATATCACTATCTCACCCCCCTACATCCCACATCATTATCTCATCCCCCCCACATCCCATATCACTATCTCACCCCCCCCACATCCCACATCACTATCTCATCCCCCCCCCACATCCCACATCACTATCTCATCCCCCCCACATCCCACATCACTATCTCATACCCCCCACATCCCACATCACGATCTCATCCCTTCCACATCCCACATCACTATCTCATCCGCCCCCCACATCCCACATCACTCTCTCATCTCTCCCACATTCCACATCACTATCTCATCCCTCCCACATCACTACCTCATCCATTCCACATCACTATCTCTTCCCCCCCCACATCCCACATCACTATCTCATCCCTCCCACATCCCACATCACTACCTCATCCCTCCCACATCACTATCTCATCCCCCTACCAAATCCCACATCATTATCTCATCGCTCCCACATCCCACATCACTCTCTCATCCCCCCCCACATCCCACATCACTATCTCATCCCTCCCACATCCCACATCACGATCTCACCCCCCACATCCCACATCAATATCTGATCCCTCCCACATCACACATCACTATCTCATCCCCCCCACATCCCACATCACTATCTCATCCCCCTTACGTTCCACATCACTATCTCATCCCCCCCACATCCCACGTCACTATCACACCCCCCCCACATCCCACATCACTATCTCATCCCCCCCACATCCCACATCACTATCTCATACACCCCACATCACGATCTCATCCCTTCCACATCCCACATCACTATCTCATCCGCCCCCCACATCCCACATCACTATCTCATCTCTCCCACATCCCACATCACTATCTCATCCCTCCCACATCACTACCTCATCCATTCCACATCACTATCTCTTCCCCCCCACATCCCACATCACTATCTCATCCCTCCCACATCCCACATCACTACCTCATCCCTCCCACATCACGACCTCATCCCTTCCACATCCCACATCACTATCTCATCCGCCCCCCACATCCCACATCACTATCTCATCTCTCCCACATCCCACATCACGATCTCATCCCTCCCACATCACTACCTCATCCATTCCACAGCACTATCTCATCCCCCCCCACATCCCACATCACTATCTCATCCCTCCCACATTCGACATCACTATCGCATCCCCCCCCACATTCCACATCACTATCTCACCCCCCCCCCCACATCACTATCTCATCCCGCTACCACATACCACATCATTATCTCATCCCTCCCACATCCCACATCACTATCTCACCCCCCCCATCCCACATCATTATCTCACCACCCCCACATCCCACGTCACTATCTCATCCCCCCACCACATCCAACATCACTATCTCATCCCCCCCACATCCCACATGACTATTTCATCCCTCCCACATCCCATTTCACTATCTCAACACCCCCCCCCACATTCCACATCATTATCTCATCCCCCCTCATCCCACATCACTATCTCAACCCCCCCATTTCCCACATCACTATCTCTTCCCTCCCACAACCCACATCACTATCTCATTCCTTCCACATCCCACAGCACTATCTCAACCCCCCCACAGCCCACATCACTATCTCACCCCCCCCCACATCCCACATCACTATCTCATCCGCCTACCACATCCCACATCATTATCTCATCGCTCCCACATCCCACATCACTATCTCACCCCCCCATCCCATACCACTATCCCACCCCCCCCACATCCCACATCACTATCTCATCCCCCCCACATCCCACATCACTATCTCATCCCTCCCACATCCCACATCACTATCTCATCCCTTCCACATCCCACATCACTACCTCATCCCCCCCACATCCCACATCACTATCTCATCCCCCTACCACATCCCACATCATTATCTCATCGCTCCCACATCCCACATCACTATCTCACCCCCCACATCCCACATCAATATCTCATCCCTCCCACATCACACATCACTATCTCATCCCCCCCACATCCCACATCACTATCTCATCCCCCTTACATTCCACATCACTATCTCATCCCCCCCACATCCCACGTCACTATCACAACCCCCCCCACATCCCACATCACTATCTCATCCCCCCCACATCCCACATCACTATCTCATCCCTCCCACATCCCACATCACTATCTCACCCCCCCACATCCCACATCACTATCTCAACTCCTACCACATCCCACATCATTATCTCATCCCTCCCACATCCACATCACTCTCTCACCCCCCCCCCACATCCCACATCACTATCTCATCCCCCCCACATGCCACATCCCTATCTCCTCCCCCCTCCCACATCCCACATCCCTATCTCCTCCCCCTCCCACATCACTATCTCAACCCCCCACATCCCACATCACTATCTCATCCCCCCACATCCTACATCACTATCTCATCCCTCCCACATCCCACATCACAATCTCATCCTTCCCCCCCACATCCCACATCACTATCTCAACCCTCCCACATCCCACATCACAATCTCATCCCTCCAACATCCCACATCACTATCTCATCCCCCCACATCACTATCTCACCCCCCCCCACATCCCACATCAGTATCTCATCCCTCCCACATCCCACATCATTATCTCATCCCCGCACCACATCCCACATCACTATCTCATCCCTCCCAAATCCCATATCACTATCTCACCCCCCTACATCCCACATCATTATCTCATCCCCCCCACATCCCATATCACTATCTCACCCCCCCCACATCCCACATCACTATCTCATCCCCCCCCCACATCCCACATCACTATCTCATCCCCCCCACATCCCACATCACTATCTCATACCCCCCACATCCCACATCACGATCTCATCCCTTCCACATCCCACATCACTATCTCATCCGCCCCCCACATCCCACATCACTCTCTCATCTCTCCCACATTCCACATCACTATCTCATCCCTCCCACATCACTACCTCATCCATTCCACATCACTATCTCTTCCCCCCCCACATCCCACATCACTATCTCATCCCTCCCACATCCCACATCACTACCTCATCCCTCCCACATCACTATCTCATCCCCCTACCAAATCCCACATCATTATCTCATCGCTCCCACATCCCACATCACTCTCTCATCCCCCCCCACATCCCACATCACTATCTCATCCCTCCCACATCCCACATCACTATCTCATCCCTCCCACATCCCACATCACAATCTCATCCCCCCACACATCCCACATCAATATCTCATCCCTCCGACATCACACATCACTATCTCATCCCCCCCACATCCCACATCACTATCTCATCCCCCTTACGTCCCACATCACTAACTCATTCCCCCCCCACATCCCACATCACTATCACACCCCCCCACATCCCACATCACTATCTCATCCCACCCCACATCCCACATCACTATCTCACACCCCCCCACAACCCACATCACGATCTGATCCCTTCCACATTCCACATCACTATCTCATCCGCCCCCCACATCCCACATCACTATCCCATCTCTTGCACATCCCACATCACAATCTCATCCCTGCCACATCACTACCTCATCCATTCCACATCACTATCTCATCCCCCCCCCACATCCCACATCACTACCTCATCCCTCCCACATCACTACCTCATCCCTTTCACATCCCATATCACGATCTCATCCCTCCCACATCTCTACCTCATCCCTTCCACATCTCACATCACTATCTCATCCCCCCCCCCCCACATCCCACATCACTATCTCATCCCTTCCACATCCCACATCACTATCTCATCCCCCCCACATCCCACATCACTATCTCATCCCTCCCACAACCCACATCACTATCTCATTCCTTCCACATCCCACAGCACTATCTCAACCCCCCCACATCCCACATCACTATCTCACCCCCCTCCCCACATCCCACATCACTATCTCATCCCCCCATCCCATACCACTATCCCACCCCCCCCCACATCCCACATCACTATCTCATCCCCCCCACATCCCACATCACTATCTCATCCCTCCCACATCCCACATCACTATCTCATCCCTTCCAAATCCCACATCACTATCTCATCCCCCCCACATCCCACATCACTATCTCATCCCCCTACCACATCCCACATCATTATCTCATCGCTCCCACATCCCACATCACTATCTCACCCCCCACATCCCACATCAATATCTCATCCCTCCCACATCACACATCACTATCTCATCCCCCCCACATCCCACATCACTATCTCATCCCCCTTACGTTCCACATCACTATCTCATCCCCCCCACATCCCACGTCACTATCACACCCCCCCCCCCACATCCCACATCACTATCTCATCCCCCCCACATCCCACATCACTATCTCATACACCCCACATCCCACATCACGATCTCATCCCCTCCACATCCCACATCACTATCTCATCCGCCCCCCACATCCCACATCACTATCTCATCTCTCCAACATCCCACATCACTATCTCATCCCTCCCACATCACTACCTCATCCATTCCACATCACTATCTCTTCCCCCCCACATCCCACATCACTATCTCATCCCTCCCACATCCCACATCACTACCTCATCCCTCCCACATCACAACCTCATCCCTTCCACATCCCACATCACTATCTCATCCGCCCCCCACATCCCACATCACTATCTCATCTCTCCCACATCCCACATCACTATCTCATCCCTCCCACATCACTACCTCATCCATTCCACAGCACTATCTCATCCCCCCCCACATCCCACATCACTATCTCATCCCTCCCACATTCGACATCACTATCGCATCCCCCCCCCACATCCCACATCACTATCTCACCCCCCCCCCACGTCACTATCTCATCCCGCTACCACATACCACATCATTATCTCATCCCTCCCACATCACTATCTCATCCCCCCCCCCATCCCACATCATTATCTCATCCCCCCCACATCCCACGTCACTATCTCATCCCCCCACCACATCCAACATCACTATCTCATCCCCCCCACATCCCACATGACTATTTCATCCCTCCCACATCCCATATCACTATCTCAACACCCCCCCCCCCACATCCCACATCATTATCTCATCCCCCTCATCCCACATCACTATCTCAACCCCCCCATTTCCCACATCACTATCTCATCCCCCCCACATCCCTCATCACTATCTCATCCCCCCCCCACATCCCACATCACTATCTCATCCGCCCCCACATCCCACATCACTCTCTCAACCCCCCCACATCCCACATCACTATCTCATCCCCCTACCACATCCCACATCATTATCTCATCCCTCCCACATCCCACATCACGATCTCATCCCCCCACATCCCACATCACTATCTCATCCCTCCCACATCCCACATCATTATCTCATCCCTCCCACATCCCACATCACGATCTCATCCCCCCTCATCCCACATCACTATCTCAACCCCCCCATTTCCCACATCATTATCTCATCCCCCCTCATCCCACATCACTATCTCAACCCCCCCATTTCCCACATCACTATCTCATCCCCCCCACATCCCTCATCACTATCTCATCCCCCCCCACATCCCACATCACTATCTCATCCCCCCCCACATCCCACATCACTCTCTCAACCCCCCCACATCCCACATCACTATCTCATCCCCCTACCACATCCCACATCATTATCTCATCCCTCCCACATCCCACATCACGATCTCATCCCCCCACATCCCACATCACTATCTCATCCCTCCCACATCCCACATCACTATCTCACCCCCCCCACATCCCACATCACTATCTCATCTCCTACCACTTCCCACATCATTATCTCATCCCTCCCACATCCATATCACTCTCTCACCCCCCCCCCCACATCCCACATCACTATCACATCCCACCCACATCCCAGATCACTATCTCATCCCCCCCACATGCCACATCCCTATCTCCTCCCACCTCCCACATCCCTATCTCCTCCCCCCTCCCACATCACTATCTCAACCCCCCACATCCCACATCACTATCTCATCCCCCCACATCCTACATCACTATCTCATCCCCCCCACATCCCACATCACAATCTCATCCCTCCCCCCCACATCCCACATCACTATCTCATCCCTCGCACATCCCACATCACAATCTCATCCCTCCAACATCCCACATCACTATCTCATCCCCCCACATCCTACATCACAATCTCATCCCTCCCACATCCCACATCACTATCTCATCCCCCCACCACATCCCACATCACTATCTCATCCCTCCCACATCCCATATCACTATCTCACCCCCCTACATCCCACATCATTATCTCATCCCTCCCACCATCCCATATCACTATCTCAGCCCCCCCCCACATCCCACATCAGTATCTCATCCCCCCACATCCCACATCACTATCTCATACACCCCACATCCCACATCACGATCTCATCCCTTCCACATCCCACATCACTATCTCATCCGCCCCCCACATCCCACATCACTATCTCATCTCTCCCACATCCCACATCACTATCTCACCCCTCCCACATCACTACCTCATCCATTCCACATCACTATCTCTTCCCCCCCCACATCCCACATCACTATCTCATCCCTCCCACATCCCACATCACTACCTCATCCCTCCCACATCACGACCTCATCCCTTCCACATCCCACATCACTATCTCATCCGCCCCCCACATCCCACATCACTATCTCATCTCTCCCACATCCCACATCACTATCTCATCCCTCCCACATCACTACCTCATCCATTCCACAGCACAATCTCATCCCCCCCCACATCCCACATCACTATCTCATCCCTCCCACATTCCAAATCACTATCGCATCCCCCCCCCACATCCCACATCACTATCTCACCCCCCCCACATCACTATCTCATCCCGCTACCACATCATTATCTCATCCCTCCCACATCCCACATCACTATCTCATCCCCCCCACATCCCACATCATTATCTCATCCCCCCTCATCCCACATCACTATCTCATCCCCCCCCATATCCCACATCACTATCTCATCCCCCCACATCCCTCATCACTATCTCATCCCCCCCCACATCCCACATCACTATCTCATCCCCCCCCCACATCCCACATCACTCTCTCACCCCCCCCACATCCCACATCACTATCTAATCCCCCTACCACATCCCACATCATTATCTCATCCCTCCCACATCCCACATCACGATCTCATCCCCCCACATCCCACATCACTATCTCATCCCTCCCACATCCCACATCACTATCTCACCCCCCCACATCCCACATCACTATCTCATCTCCTACCACATCCCACATCATTATCTCATCCCTCCCACATCCACATCACTCTCTCACCCCCCCCCCACATCCCACATCACTATCACATCCCACCCACATCCCAGATCACTATCTCATCCCCCCCACATGCCACATCCCTATCTCCTCCCCCCTCCCACATCCCACATCCCTATCTCCTCCCCCTCCCACATCACTATCTCAACCCCCCACATCCCACATCACTATCTCATCCCCCCACATCCTACATCACTATCTCATCCCTCCCACATCCCACATCACAATCTCATCCCTCCCCCCCACATCCCACATCACTATCTCATCCCTCGCACATCCCACATCACAATCTCATCCCTCCAACATCCCACATCACTATCTCATCCCCCCACATCACTATCTCACCCCCCCCACATCCCACATCAGTATCTCATCCCTCCCACATCCCACATCACTATCTCATCCCCCCACCACATCCCACATCACTATTTCATCCCTCCCACATCCCATATCACTATCTCACCCCCCCTACATCCCACATCATTATCTCATCCCCCTCACATCCCTTATCACTATCTCACCCCCCCCCACATCCCACATCAGTATCTCATCCCCCCCACATCCCACATCACTATCTCATCCCCCCCACATCCCACATCACTATCTCATAACCCCCACATCCCACATCACGATCTCATCCCTTCCACATCCCACATCACTATCTCATCCGCCCCCCATATCCCACATCACTATCTCTTCCCCCCCCCACATCCCACATCACTATCTCATCCCTCCCACATCCCACATCACTACCTCATCCCTCCCACATCACTATCTCATCCCCCTACCACATCCCACATCATTATCTCATCGCTCCCACATCCCACATCACTCTCTCATCCCCCCCCACATCCCACATCACTATCTCATCCCTCCCACATCCCACATCACTATCTCATCCCTCCCACATCACAATCTCATCCCCCCACACATCCCACATCAATATCTCATCCCTCCCACATCACACATCACTATCTCATCCCCCCCACATCCCACATCACTATCTCATCCCCCTTACGTCCCACATCACTAACTCATCCCCCCCCCCACATCCCACATCACTATCACACCCCCCCACATCCCACATCACTATCTCATCCCCCCCAACATCCCACATCACTATCTCACACCCCCCCACAACGAACATCACGATCTCATCCCTTCCACATCCCACATCACTATCTCATCCGCCCCCCACATCCCACATCACTATCTCATCTCTTCCACATCCCACATCACAATCTCATCCCTCCCACATCACTACCTCATCCATTCCACATCACTATTTCATCCCCCCCCACATCCCACATCACTATCTCATCCCTCCCACATCCCACATCACTACCTCATCCCTCCCACATCACTACCTCATCCCTTTCACACCCCACATCACTATCTCATCCACCCCACATCACTATCTCATCCCTCCCACATCACTACCTCATCCATTCCACAGCACTATCTCATCCCCCCCCCACATCGCACATCACTATCTCATCCCTCCCACATTCCACATCACTATCTCATCCCCCCCCACATCCCACATCACTATCTCACCCCCCCCCACATCCCACATCACTATCTCATCCCGCTACCACATACCACATCATTATCTCATCCCTCCCACATCCCACATCACTATCTCATTCCCCCACCCCATCCCACATCATTATCTCATCCCCCCCACATCCCACGTCGCTATCTCATCCCCCCACCACATCCAACATCACTATCTCATCCCCCCCACATCCCACATCACTATTTCATCCCTCCCACGTCGCATATCACTATCTCAAAACCCCCCCCCCATCCCACATCATTATCTCATCCCCCCCACATCCCACGTCGCTATCTCATCCCCCCACCACATCCAACATCACTATCTCATCCCCCCCACATCCCACATCACTATTTCATCCCTCCCACGTCGTATATCACTCTCTCAAAACCACCCCCACATCCCACATCATTATCTCATCCCCCCTCATCCCACATCACTATCTCATCCCCCCCCATATCCCACATCACTATCTGATCCCCCCCACATCCCTCATCACTATCACATCCCCCCCCACATCCCACATCACTATCTCACCCCCCCCACATCCCACATCACTATCTCATCCCCCTACCACATCCCACATCATTATCTCATCCCTCCCACATCCCACATCACGATCTCATCCCCCCACATCCCACATCACTATCTCATCCCTCCCACATCCCACATCACTATCTCACCCCCCCACATCCCACATCAATATCTCATCTCCTACCACATCCCACATCATTATCTCATCCCTCCCACATCCACATCACTCTCTCACCCCCCCCCCCCACATCCTACATCACTATCACATCCCACCCACATCCCAGATCACTATCTCATCCCCCCCACATGCCACATCCCTATCTCCTCCCCCTCCCATATCCCACATCCCTATCTCCTCCCCCCTCCCACATCACGATCTCAACCCCCCACATCCCACATGACTATCTCATCCCCCCACATCCTACATCACTATCTCATCCCTCCCACATCCCACATCACAATCTCATCCCTCCCCCATACATCCCACATCACTATCTCATCCCTCCCACATCCCACATCACTATCTCATCCCTCCCACATCACAATCTCATCCCCCCACACATCCCACATCAATATCTCATCCCTCCCACATCACACATCACTATCTCATCCCCCCCACATCCCACATCACTATCTCATCCCCCTTACGTCCCACATCACTAACTCATCCCCCCCCCCACATCCCACATCACTATCACACCCCCCCACATCCCACATCACTATCTCATCCCCCCCAACATCCCACATCACTATCTGATCCCCCCCACATCCCTCATCACTATCACATCCCCCCCCACATCCCACATCACTATCTCACCCCCCCCACATCCCACATCACTATCTCATCCCCCTACCACATCCCACATCATTATCTCATCCCTCCCACATCCCACATCACGATCTCATCCCCCCACATCCCACATCACTATCTCATCCCTCCCACATCCCACATCACTATCTCACACCCCCACATCCCACATCACTATCTCATCTCCTACCACATCCCACATCATTATCTCATCCCTCCCACATCCACATCACTCTCTCACCCCCCCCCCCCACATCCTACATCACTATCACATCCCCCCCACATGCCACATCCCTATCTCCTCCCCCTCCCATATCCCACATCCCTATCTCCTCCCCCCTCCCACATCACGATCTCAACCCCCCACATCCCACATGACTATCTCATCCCCCCACATCCTACATCACTATCTCATCCCTCCCACATCCCACATCACAATCTCATCCCTCCCCCATACATCCCACATCACTATCTCATCCCTCCCACATCCCACATTACAATCTCATCCCTCCAACATCCCACATCACTATCTCATCCCCCCACATCACTATCTCACCCCCCCCCCACATCCCACATCAGTATCTCATCCCTCCCACATCCCACATCACTATCTTTTCCCCCCACCACATCCCACATCACTATCTCATCCCTCCCACATCCCATATCACTATCTCACCCCCCCTACATCCCACATCGTTATCTCATCCCCCCCACATCCCATATCACTATCTCACCCCCACCCCGCACATCCCACATCAGTATCTCATCCCCCCCCCCCACATCCCACATCACTATCTCATCCCCCCCACATCCCACATCACTATCTCATACCCCCCACATCCCACATCACGATCTCATCCCTTCCACATCCCACATCACTATCTCATCCGCCCCCCACATCCCACATCACTATCTCATCCCTCCCACATCCCACATCACTACCTCATCCCTCCACCATCACTATCTCATCCCCCTACCACATCCCACATCATTATCTCATCGCTCCCACATCCCACATCACTCTCTCATCCCCCCCCACATCCCACATCACTATCTCATCCCTCCCACATCCCACATCACTATCTCATCCCTCCCACATCCCACATCACAATCTCATCCCCCCACACATCCCACATCAATATCTCATCCCTCCGACATCACACATCACTATCTCATCCCCCCCACATCCCACATCACTATCTCATCCCCCTTACGTCCCACATCACTAACTCATCCCCCCCCCACATCCCACATCACTATCACACACCCCCACATCCCACATCACTATCTCATCCCCCCCATATCCCACATCACTATCTCACAACCCCCCAAAACCCACATCACGATCTCATCCCTTCCACATCCCACATCACAATCTCATCCCTCCCACATCACTACCTCATCCATTCCACATCACTATCTCATCCCCCCCCACATCCCACATCACTATCTCATCCCTCCCACATCCCACATCACTACCTCATCCCTCCCACATCACTACCTCATCCATTCCACATCACTATCTCATCCCCCCCCACATCACTATCTCATCCCTCCCACATCCCACATCACCACCTCATCCCTCCCACATCACTACCTCATCCCTTTCACATCCCACATCACGATCTCATCCCTCCCACATCTCTACCTCATCCCTTCCACATCTCACATCACTATCTCATCACCCCCCCCACATCCCACATCACTATCTCATCCCTTCCACATCCCACATCACTATCTCAACCCCCCCACATCCCACATCACTATCTCACCCCCCCCCCACATCCCACATCACTATCTCATCCCCCTACCACATCCCACATGATTATCTCATCGCTCCCACATCCCACATCACTATCTCACCCCCCCATCCGATACCACTATCCCACCCCCCCCCCCCACATCCCACATCACTATCTCATCCCCCCCACATCCCACATCACTGTCTCATCCCTCCCACAACCCACATCACTATCTCATCCCTTCCACATCCCACATCACTATCTCACCCCCCCCACATCCCACATCACTATCTCATCCCCCTACCACATCCCACATCATTATCTCATCGCTCCCACATCCCACATCACTATCTCACCCCCCCACATCCCACATCACTATCTCATCCCTCCCACATCCCACATCACTATCTCATCCCTCCCACATCCCACATCACAATCTCATCCCCCCCACATCCCACATCAATATGTCATCCCTCCCACATCACACATCACTATCTCATCCCTCCCACATCCCACATCACTATCTCATCCCCCTTACGTTCCACATCACTATCTCATCCCCCCCACATCACACATCACTATCTCATCCCTTTCACATCCCACATCACTATCTCATCCCCCCCACATCCCACATCACTATCTCATCCCCCTACCACATCCCACATCATTATCTCATCGCTCCCACATCACACATCACTATCTCACCCCCCCACATCCCACATCACTATCTCATCCCTACCACATCCCACATCACTATCTCATCCATCCCACATCCCACATCACAATCTCATCCCCCCCACATCCCACATCAATATCTCATCCCTCCCACATCACACATCACTATCTCATCCCCCCCACATCCCACATCACTATCTCATCCCCCTTACGTTCCACATCACTATCTCATCCCCCCGACATCCCACGTCACTATCACACCACCCCCCCCACATCCCATATCACTATCTCATCCCCCCCACATCCCACATCACTATCTCATACACCCCACATCCCACATCACGATCTCATCCCTTCCACATCCCACATCACGATCTCATCCGCCCCCCACATCCCACATCACTATCTCATCTCTCCCACATCCCACATCACTATCTCATCCCTCCCACATCACTCCCTCATCCATTCCACATCACTATCTCTTCCCCCCCCACATCCCACATCACTATCTCATCCCTCCCACATCCCACATCACTACCTCATCCCTCCCACATCACGACCTCATCCTTTCCACATCCCACATCACTATCTCATCCGCCCCCCACATTCCACATCACTATCTCATCTCTCCCACATCCAACATCACTATCTCATCCCTCCCACATCACTACCTCATCCATTCCACAGCACTATCTCATCCCCCCCCCACATCCCACATCACTATCTCATCCCTCCCACATTCCACATCACTATCGCATCCCCCCCACATCCCACGTCACTATCACACCCCTCCCCCCACATCCCACATCACTATCTCATCCCGCTACCACATACCACATCATTATCTCATCCCTCCCACATCCCACATCACTATCTCTTCCCCCCACCCATCCCACATCATTATCTCATCCCTCCCACATCCCACGTCACTATCTCATCCCCCCACCACATCCAACATCACTATCTCATCCCCCCACATCCCACATGACTATTTCATCCCTCCCACATCCCATATCACTATCTCAACACCCCCCCCCCCACATCCCACATCATTATCTCATCCCCCCTCATCCCACATCACTATCTCATCCCCCCCCATATCCCACATCACTATCTCATCCCCCCCACATCCCTCATCACTATCTCATCCCCCCCCCACATCCCACATCACTATCTCATCCACCCCCCACATCCCACATCACTCTCTCACCCCCCCACATCCCACATCACTATCTCATCCCCCTACCACATCCCACATCATTATCTCATCCCTCCCACATCACAATCTCATCCCCCCACATCCCACATCACTATCTCATCCCTCCCACATCACTATCTCAACCCCCCCACATCCCACATCACTATCTCATCTCCTACCACATCCCACATCATTATCTCATCCGTCCCACATCCACATCACTCTCTCACTCCCCCCCCCACATCCCACATCACTATCACATCCCACCCACATCCCAGATCACTATCTCATCCCCCCCACATGCCACATCCCTATCTCCTCCCCCTCCCACATCACTATCTCAACCCCCCACATCCCACATCACTATCTCATCCCCCCACATCCTACATCACTATCTCATCCCTCCCACATCCCACATCACTATCTCAACCCCCCCACATCCCACATAACTATCTCACCCCCCCCCCCACACATCCCACATCACTATCTCATCCCCCTACCACATCCCACATCATTATCTCATCGCTCCCACATCCCACATCACTATCTCACCCCCCCATCCCATACCACTATCCCACCCCCCCCCCACATCCCACATCACTATCTCATCCCCCCCACATCCCACATCACTATCTCATCCCTCCCACATCCCACATCACTATCTCATCCCTTCCACATCCCACATCACTATCTCATCCCCCCCACATCCCACATCACTATCTCATCTCCCTACCACATCCCACATCATTATCTCATCGCTCCCACATCCCACATCACTATCTCACCCCCCCACATCCCACATCACTATCTCATCCCTCCCACATCCCACATCACTATCTCATCCCTCCCACATCCCACATCACAATCTCATCCCCCCCACATCCCACATCAATATCTCATCCCTCCCACATCACACATCACTATCTCATCCCTCCCACATCCCACATCACTATCTCATCCCCCTTACGTTCCACATCACTATCTCATCCCTCCCACATCCCACATCACTATCTCAACCCCCCCACATCCCACATCACTATCTCATCTCCTACCACATCCCACATCATTATCTCATCCGTCCCACATCCACATCACTCTCTCACTCCCCCCACCACATCCCACATCACTATCACATCCCACCCACATCCCAGATCACGATCTCATCCCCCCCACATGCCACATCCCTATCTCCTCCCCCCTCCCACATCACTATCTCAACCCCCCACATCCCACATCACTATCTCATCCCCCCACATCCTACATCACTATCTCATCCCGCCCACATCCCACATCACTATCTCAACCCCCCCACATCCCACATCACTATCTCACCCCCCCCCCACATCCCACATCACTATCTCATCCCCCTACCACATCCCACATCATTATCTCATCGCTCCCACATCCCACATCACTATCTCACCCCCCCATCCCATACCACTATCCCACCCACCCCCACATCACTATCTCATCCCCCCCACATCCCACATCACTATCTCATCCCTCCCACATCCCACATCACTATCTCATCCCTTCCACATCCCACATCACTATCTCATCCCCCCCACATCCCACATCACTATCTCATCCCCCTACCACATCCCACATCATTATCTCATCGCTCCCACATCCCACATCACTATCTCACCCCCCCACATCCCACATCACTATCTCATCGCTCCCACATCCCACATCACTATCTCATCCCTCCCACATCCCACATCACAATCTCATCCCCCCCACATCACACATCAATATCTCATCCCTCCCACATCACACATCACTATCTCATCCCCCCCACATCCCACATCACTATCTCATCCCCCTTACGTTCCACATCACTATCTCATCCCCCCCACATCCCACATCACTATCTCATCCCTTCTACATCCCACATCACTATCTCATCCCCCCCACATCCCACATCACTATCTCATCCCCCTACCACATCCCACATCATTATCTCATCGCTCCCACATCCCACATCACTATCTCACCCCCCCACATCCCACATCACTATCTCATCCCTACCACATCCCACATCACTATCTCATCCCTCCCACATCCCACATCACATTCTCATCCCCCCCACATCCCACATCAATATCTCATCCCTCCCACATCACACATCACTATCTCATCCCCCCCACATCCCACATCACTATCTCATCCCCCTTACGTTCCACATCACTATCTCATCCCCCCGACATCCCACGTCACTATCACACCACGCCCCCCGCATCCCATATCACTATCTCATCCCCCCCACATCCCACATCACTATCTCATACACCCCACATCCCACATCACGATATCATCCCTTCCAAATCCCACATCACTATCTCATCCGCCCCCCACATCCCACATCACTATCTCATCTCTCCCACATCCCACATCACTATCTCATCCCTCCCACATCACTCCCTCATCCATTCCACATCACCATCTCTTCCCCCCCCACATCCCACATCACTATCTCATCCCTCCCACATCCCACATCACTACCTCATCCCTCCCACATCACGACCTCATCCTTTCCACATCCCACATCACTATCTCATCCGCCCCCCACATCCCACATCACTATCTCATCTCTCCCAAATCCAACATCACTATCTCATCCCTCCCACATCACTACCTCATCCATTCCACAGCACTATCTCATCCCCCCCCACATCCAACATCACTATCTCATCCCCCCCACATCCCACATCACTATTTCATCCCTCCCACATCGCATATCACTATCTCAACACCCCCCCACATCCCACATCATGATCTCATCCCCCCTCATCCCACATCACTATCTCATCCCCCCCCATATCCCACATCACTATCTCACCCCCCCATCCCATACCACTATCCCACCCCCCCCCCACATCCCACATCACTATCTCATCCCCCCCACATCCCACATCACTATCTCATCCCTCCCACATCCCACATCACTATCTCATCCCTTCCACATCCCACATCACTATCTCATCCCCCCCACATCCCACATCACTATCTCATCTCCCTACCACATCCCACATCATTATCTCATCGCTCCCACATCCCACATCACTATCTCACCCCCCCACATCCCACATCACTATCTCATCCCTCCCACATCCCACATCACTATCTCATCCCTCCCACATCCCACATCACAATCTCATCCCCCCCACATCCCACATCAATATCTCATCCCTCCCACATCACACATCACTATCTCATCCCTCCCACATCCCACATCACTATCTCATCCCCCTTACGTTCCACATCACTATCTCATCCCTCCCACATCCCACATCACTATCTCAACCCCCCCACATCCCACATCACTATCTCATCTCCTACCACATCCCACATCATTATCTCATCCGTCCCACATCCACATCACTCTCTCACTCCCCCCACCACATCCCACATCACTATCACATCCCACCCACATCCCAGATCACTATCTCATCCCCCCCACATGCCACATCCCTATCTCCTCCCCCCTCCCACATCACTATCTCAACCCCCCACATCCCACATCACTATCTCATCCCCCCACATCCTACATCACTATCTCATCCCGCCCACATCCCACATCACTATCTCAACCCCCCCACATCCCACATCACTATCTCACCCCCCCCCCCACATCCCACATCACTATCTCATCCCCCTACCACATCCCACATCATTATCTCATCGCTCCCACATCCCACATCACTATCTCACCCCCCCATCCCATACCACTATCCCACCCACCCCCACATCACTATCTCATCCCCCCCACATCCCACATCACTATCTCATCCCTCCCACATCCCACATCACTATCTCATCCCTTCCACATCCCACATCACTATCTCATCCCCCCCACATCCCACATCACTATCTCATCCCCCTACCACATCCCACATCATTATCTCATCGCTCCCACATCCCACATCACTATCTCACCCCCCCACATCCCACATCACTATCTCATCGCTCCCACATCCCACATCACTATCTCATCCCTCCCACATCCCACATCACAATCTCATCCCCCCCACATCACACATCAATATCTCATCCCTCCCACATCACACATCACTATCTCATCCCCCCCACATCCCACATCACTATCTCATCCCCCTTACGTTCCACATCACTATCTCATCCCCCCCACATCCCACATCACTATCTCATCCCTTCTACATCCCACATCACTATCTCATCCCCCCCACATCCCACATCACTATCTCATCCCCCTACCACATCCCACATCATTATCTCATCGCTCCCACATCCCACATCACTATCTCACCCCCCCACATCCCACATCACTATCTCATCCCTACCACATCCCACATCACTATCTCATCCCTCCCACATCCCACATCACATTCTCATCCCCCCCACATCCCACATCAATATCTCATCCCTCCCACATCACACATCACTATCTCATCCCCCCCACATCCCACATCACTATCTCATCCCCCTTACGTTCCACATCACTATCTCATCCCCCCGACATCCCACGTCACTATCACACCACGCCCCCCGCATCCCATATCACTATCTCATCCCCCCCACATCCCACATCACTATCTCATACACCCCACATCCCACATCACGATATCATCCCTTCCAAATCCCACATCACTATCTCATCCGCCCCCCACATCCCACATCACTATCTCATCTCTCCCACATCCCACATCACTATCTCATCCCTCCCACATCACTCCCACATCCATTCCACATCACCATCTCTTCCCCCCCCACATCCCACATCACTATCTCATCCCTCCCACATCCCACATCACTACCTCATCCCTCCCACATCACGACCTCATCCTTTCCACATCCCACATCACTATCTCATCCGCCCCCCACATCCCACATCACTATCTCATCTCTCCCAAATCCAACATCACTATCTCATCCCTCCCACATCACTACCTCATCCATTCCACAGCACTATCTCATCCCCCCCCACATCCAACATCACTATCTCATCCCCCCCACATCCCACATCACTATTTCATCCCTCCCACATCGCATATCACTATCTCAACACCCCCCCACATCCCACATCATGATCTCATCCCCCCTCATCCCACATCACTATCTCATCCCCCCCCATATCCCACATCACTATCTCATCCCCCCCACATCCCTCATCACTATCACATCCCCCCCCACATCCCACATCACTATCTCACCCCCCCCACATCCCACATCACTATCCCATCCCCCTACCACATCCCACATCATTATCTCATCCCTCCCACATCCCACATCACGATCTCATCCCCCCACATCCCACATCACTATCTCATCCCTCCCACATCACTATCTCACCCCCCCACATCCCACATCACTATCTCATCTCCTACCACATCCCACATCATTATCTCATCCCTCCCACATCCACATCACTCTCTCACCCCCCCCCAAATCCTACATCACTATCACATCCCACCCACATCCCAGATCACTATCTCATCCCCCCCACATGCCACATCCCTATCTCCTCACCCCTCCCACATCCCACATCCCTATCTCCTCCCCCCTCCCACATCACGATCTCAACCCCCCACATCCCACATCACTATCTCATCCCCCCACATCCTACATCACTATCTCATCCCTCCCACATCCCACATCACAATCTCATCCCTCCCCCATACATCCCACATCACTATCTCATCCCTCCCACATCCCACATCACAATCTCATCCCTCCAACATCCCACATCACTATCTCATCCCCCCACATCACTATCTCACCCCCCCCCCCCACATCCCACATCACTATCTCATCTCCTACCACATCCCACATCATTATCTCATCCGTCCCACATCCACATCACTCTCTCACTCCCCCCCCCCACATCCCACATCACTATCACATCCCACCCACATCCCAGATCACTTTCTCATCCCCCCCACATGCCACATCCCTATCTCCTCCCCCCTCCCACATCACTATCTCAACCCCCCACATCCCACATCACTATCTCATCCCGCCCACATCCCACATCACTATCTCAACCCCCCCACATCCCACATCACTATCTCACCCCCCCCCCACATCCCACATCACTATCTCATCCCCCTACCACATCCCACATCATTATCTCATCGCTCCCACATCCCACATCACTATCTCACCCCCCCACATCCCACATCACTATCTCATCCCTCCCACATCCCACATCACTATCTCATCCCTCCCACATCACAATCTCATCCCCCCCACATCAATATCTCATCCCTCCCACATCACACATCACTATCTCATCCCCCCCACATCCCACATCACTATCTCATCCCCCTTACGTTCCACATCACTATCTCATCCCCCCCACATCCCACATCACTATCTCATCCCTTCCACATCCCACATCACTATCTCATCCCCCCCACATCACACATCACTATCTCATCCCCCTACCACATCCCACATCATTATCTCATCGCTCCCACATCCCACATCACTATCTCACCCCGCCACATCCCACATCACTATCTCATCCCTACCACATCCCACATCACTATCTCATCCCTCCCACATCCTACATCACATTCTCATCCCCCCCACATCCCACATCAATATCTCATCCCTCCCACATCACACATCACTATCTCATCCCCCCCACATCCCACATCACTATCTCATCCCCCTTACGTTCCACATCACTATCTCATCCCCCGACATCCCACGTCACTATCACACCACGCCCCCCGCATCCCATATCACTATTTCATCCCCCCCACATCCCACATCACTATCTCATACACCCCACATCCCACATCACGATATCATCCCTTCCACATCCCACATCACTATCTCATCCGCCCCCCACATCCCACATCACTATCTCATCTCTCCCACATCCCACATCACTATCTCATCCCTCCCACATCACTCCCTCATCCATTCCACATCACTATCTCTTCCCCCCCCACATCCCACATCACTATCTCATCCCTCCCACATCCCACATCACTACCTCATCCCTCCCACATCACGACCTCATCCTTTCCACATCCCACATCACTATCTCATCCGCCCCCCACATCCCACATCACTATCTCATCTCTCCCACATCCAACATCACTATCTCATCCCTCCCACATCACTACCTCATCCATTCCACAGCACTATCTCATCCCCCCCCACATCCAACATCACTATCTCATCCCCCCCACATCCCACATCACTATTTCATCCCTCGCACATCGCATATCACTATCTCAACACCCCCCCCCACATCCCACATCATGATCTCATCCCCCCTCATCCCACATCACTATCTCATCCCCCCCCATATCCCACATCACTATCTCATCCCCCCCACATGCCTCATCACTATCACATCCCCCCCCACATGCCACATCCCTATCTCCTCCCCCCTCCCACATCCGACATCCCTATCTCCTCCCCCCTCCCACATCACGATCTCAACCCCCCACATCCCACATCACTATCTCATCCCCCCACATCCTACATCACTATCTCATCCCTCCCACATCCCACATCACAATCTCATCCCTCCCACATCCCACATCACAATCTCATCCCTCCCCCATACATCCCACATCTCTATCTCATCCCTCCCACATCCCACATCACAATCTCATCCCTCCAACATCCCACATCACTATCTCATCCCCCCACATCACTATCTCACCCCCCCCCACATCCCACATCAGTATCTCATCCCTCCCACATCACTATCTCATCCCCCCACCACATCCCACATCACTATCTCATCCCTCCCACATCCCATATCACTATCTCACCCCCCCTACATCCCACATCGTTATCTCATCCCCCCCACATCCCATATCACTATCTCACCCCCCCCCACATCCCACATCAGTATCTCACCCCCCCCCCCCATCCCACATCACTATCTCATCCCTCCCACATCCCACATCACAATCTCACCCCTCCAACATCCCACATCACTACCTCATCCCTCCACCATCACTATCTCATCCCCCTACCACATCCCACATCATTATCTCATCGCTCCCACATCCCACATCACTCTCTCATCCCCCCCCACATCCCACATCATTATCTCATCCCTCCCACATCCCACATCACTATCTCATCCCTCCCACATCCCACATCACAATCTCATCCCCCCACACATCCCACATCAATATCTCATCCCTCCGACATCACACATCACTATCTCATCCCCCCCACATCCCACATCACTATCTCATCCCCCTTACGTCCCACATCACTAACTCATCCCCCCCCCCACATCCCACATCACTATCACACACCCCCACATCCCACATCACTATCTCGTCCCCCCCCATATCCCACATCACTATCTCACAACCCCCCAAAACCCACATCACGATCTCATCCCTTCCACATTCCACATCACTATCTCATCCCTCCCACATCCCACATTACAATCTCATCCCTCCCACATCACTACCTCATCCATTCCACATCACTATCTCATCCCCCCCCACATCCCACATCACTATCTCATCCCTCCCACATCCCACATCACTACCTCATCCCTCCCACATCACTACCTCATCCCTTTCACATCCCATATCACGATCTCATCCCTCCCACATCTCTACCTCATCCCTTCCACATTTCACACCATATCTCATCACCCCCCCCCCACATCCCACATCACTATCTCATCCCTTCCACATCCCACATCACTATCTCAACCCCCCCACATCCCACATCACTATCTCACCCCCCCCACATCCCACATCACTATCTCATCCCCTACCACATCCCACATCATTATCTCATCGCTCCCACATCCCACATCACTATCTCACCCCCCCATCCCATACCACTATCCCACCCCCCCCCCACATCCCACATCACTATCTCATCCCCCCCACATCCCACATCACTATCTCATCCCTCCCACATCCCACATCACTATCTCATTCCTTCCACATCCCACATCACTATCTCATCCCCCCCACATCCCACATCACTATCTCATCCCCCTACCACATCCCACATCATTATCTCATCGCTCCCTCATCCCACATCACTATCTCACCCCCCCACATCCCACATCACTATCTCATCCCTCCCACATCCCACATCACTATCTCATCCCTCCCACATCCCACATCACAATCTCATCCCCCCCACATCCCACATCAATATCTCATCCCTCCCACATCACACATCACTATCTCATCCCCCCACATCCCACATCACTATCTCATCCCCCTTACGTTCCACATCACTATCTCATCCCCCCCACATCCCACATCACTATCTCATCCCTTCCACATCCCACATCACTATCTCATCCCCCCCACATCCCACATCACTATCTCATCCCCCTACCACATCCCACATCATTATCTCATCGTTCCCACATCCCACATCACTATCTCACCCCCCCACATCCCACATCACTATCTCATCCCTACCACATCACTATCTCATCCCTCCCACATCCCACATCACAATACCATCCCCCCCACATCCCACATCAATATCTCATCCCTCCCACATCACACATCACTGTCTCATCCCCCCCACATCCCACATCACTATCTCATCCCCCTTACGTTCCACATCACTATCTCATCCCCCCGACATCCCACGTCACTATCACACCACCCCCCCCACATCCCATATCACTATCTCATCCCCCCCACATCCCACATCACTATCTCATACACCCCACATCCCACATCACGATCTCATCCCTTCCACATCCCACATCATTATCTCATCCGCCCCCCACATCCCACATCACTATCTCATCTCTCCCACATCCCACATCACTATCTCATCCCTCCCACATCACTCCCTCATCCATTCCACATCACTATCTCTTCCCCCCCCACATCCCACATCACTATCTCATCCCTCCCACATCCCACATCACTACCTCATCCCTCCCACATCACGACCTCATCCTTTCCACATCCCACATCACTATCTCATCCGCCCCCCACATCCCACATCACTATCTCATCTCTCCCACATCCAACATCACTATCTCATCCCTCCCACATCACTACCTCATCCATTCCACAGCACTATCTCATCCCCCCCCACATCCCACATCACTATCTCATCCCTCCCACATTCCACATCACTATCGCATCCCCCCCACATCCCACATCACTATCACACCCCTCCCCCCCACATCCCACATCACTATCTCATCCCGCTACCACATACCACATCATTATCTCATCCCTCCCACATCCCACATCACTATCTCATCCCCCCACCCATCCCACATCATTATCTCATCCCTCCCACATCCCACGTCACTATCTCATCCCCCCACCACATCCAACATCACTATCTCATCCCCCCACATCCCACATGACTATTTCATCCCTCCCACATCCCATATCACTATCTCAACACCCACCCCCCACATCCCACATCATTATCTCATCCCCCCTCATCCCACATCACTATCTCATCCCCCCCCATATCCCACATCACTATCTCATCCCCCCCACATCCCTCATCACTATCTCATGCCCCCCCCACATCCCACATCACTATCTCATCCACCCCCCACATCCCACATCCCTCTCTCACCCCCCCCACATCCCACATCACTATCTCATCCCCCTACCACATCCCACATCATTATCTCATACCTCCCACATCACAATCTCATCCCCCCACATCCCACATCACTATCTCATCCCTCCCACATCCCACATCACTATCTCAACCCCCCCACATCCCACATCACTATCTCATCTCCTACCACATCCCACATCATTATCTCATCCGTCCCACATCCACATCACTCTCTCACTCCCCCCCCCCCACATCCCACATCACTATCACATCCCACCCACATCCCAGATCACTATCTCATCCCCCCCACATGCCACATCCCTATCTCCTCCCCCCTCCCACATCACTATCTCAACCCCCCACATCCCACATCACTATCTCATCCCCCCACATCCTACATCACTATCTCATCCCTCCCACATCCCACATCACTATCTCAACCCCCCCACATCCCACATCACTATCTCACCCCCCCATCCCATACCACTATCCCACCCCCCCCCACATCCCACATCACTATCTCATCCCCCCCACATCACTATCTCATCCCACATCACTATCTCATCCCTTCCACATCCCACATCACTATCTCATCCCCCCCACATCCCACATCACTATCTCATCCCCCTACCACATCCCACATCATTATCTCATCGCTCCCACATCCCACATCACTATCTCACCCCCCCACATCCCACATCACTATCTCATCCCTCCCACATCCCACATCACTATCTCATCCCTCCCACAACCCACATCACAATCTCATCCCCCCCACATCCCACATCAATATCTCATCCCTCCCACATCACACATCACTATCTCATCCCCCCCACATCCCACATCACTATCTCATCCCCCTTACGTTCCACATCACTATCTCATCCAACCCAACATCCCACATCACTATCTCATCCCTTCCACATCCCACATCACTATCTCATCCCCCCCACATCACACATCACTATCTCATCCCCCTACCACATCCCACATCATTATCTCATCGCTCCCACATCCCACATCACTATCTCACCCCCCCACATCCCACATCACTATCTCATCCCTACCACATCCCACATCACTATCTCATCCCTCCCACATCCCACATCACAATCTCATCCCCCCCACATCCCACATCAATATCTCATCCCTCCCACATCACACATCACTATCTCATCCCCCCCACATCCCACATCACTATCTCATCCCCCTTACGTTCCACATCACTATCTCATCCCCCCGACATCCCACGTCACTATCACACCACCCCCCCCACATCCCATATCACTATCTCATCCCCCCCACATCCCACATCACTTTCTCATACACCCCACATCACGATATCATCCCTTCCACATCCCACATCACTATCTCATCCGCCCCCCACATCCCACATCACTATCTCATCTCTCCCACATCCCACATCACTACCTCATCCCTCCCACATCACGACCTCATCCTTTCCACATCCCACATCACTATCTCATCCGCCCCCCACATCCCACATCACTATCTCATCTCTCCCACATCCAACATCACTATCTCATCCCTCCCACATCACTACCTCATCCATTCCACAGCACTATCTCATCCCCCCCCACATCCCACATCACTATCTCATCCCTCCCACATTCCACATCACTATCGCATCCCCCCCACATCCCACATCACTATCACACCCCTCCCCCCCACATCCCACATCACTATCTCATCCCGCTACCACATACCACATCATTATCTCATCCCTCCCGCATCCCACGTCACTATCTCATCCCCCCACCACATCCAACATCACTATCTCATCCCCCCACATCCCACATGACTATTTCATCCCTCCCACATCCCATATCACTATCTCAACACCCCCCCCCCCACATCCCACATCAGTATCTCATCCCCCCTCATCCCACATCACTATCTCATCCCCCCCCATATCCCACATCACTATCTCATCCCCCCCACATCCCTCATCACTATCTCATCCCCCCCCCACATCCCACATCACTATCTCATCCACCCCCCACATCCCACATCACTCTCTCACCCCCCCCCCACATCCCACATCACTATCTCATCACCCTACCACATCCCACATCATTATCTCATCCCTCCCACATCACGATCTCATCCCCCCACATCCCACATCACTATCTCATCCCTCCCACATCCCACATCACTATCTCAACCCCCCCACATCCCACATCACTATCTCATCTCCTACCACATCCCACATCATTATCTCATCCGTCCCACATCCACATCACTCTCTCACTCCCCCCCCCCACATCCCACATCACTATCACATCCCACCCACATCCCAGATCACTATCTCATCCCCCCCACATGCCACATCCCTATCTCCTCCCCCCTCCCACATCACTATCTCAACCCCCCACATCCCACATCACTATCTCATCCCCCCACATCCTACATCACTATCTCATCCCTCCCACATCCCACATCACTACCTCATCCCTCCCACATCACGACCTCATCCCTTCCACATCCCACATTACTATCTCATCCGCCCCCCACATCCCACAACACTATCTCATCTCTCCCACATCCCACATCACTATCTCATCCCTCCCACATCACTACCTCATCCATTCCACAGCACTATCTCATCCCCCCCACATCCCACATCAGTATCTCATCCCTCCCACATTCCACATCACTATCGCATCCCCCCCCACATCCCACATCACTATCTCACCCCCCCCCCACATCCCACATCACTATCTCATCCCGCTACCACATACCACATCATTATCTCATCCCTCCCACATCCCGCATCACTATCGCATCCCCCCCATCCCACATCATTATCTCATCCCCCCCACATCCCACGTCACTATCTCATCCCCCCACCACATCCAACATCACTATCTCATCCCCCCCACATCCCACATGACTATTTCATCCCTCCCACATCCCATATCACTATCTCAACACCCCCCCCACATCCCACATCATTATCTCATCCCCCCTCATCCCACATCACTATCTCATCCCCCCAATATCCCACATCACTATCTCATCCCCCCCACATCCCTCATCACTATCTCATCCCCCCCCCCACATCCCACATCACTATCTCATCCCCCCCCCACATCCCACATCACTCTCTCACCCCCCCCACATCCCACATCACTATCTCATCCCCCTACCACATCCCACATCATTATCTCATCCCTCCCACATCCCACATCACGATCTCATCCCCCCACATCCCACATCACTATCTCATCCCTCCCACATCACTATCTCACCCCCCCCACATCCCACATCACTATCTCATCTCCTACCACATCCCACATCATTATCTCATCCCTCCCACATCCACATCACTCTCTCACCCCCCCCCCCCACATCCCACATCACTATCACATCCCACCCACATCCCAGATCACTATCTCATCCCCCCCACATGCCACATCCCTATCTCCTCCCCCTCCCACATAACACATCCCTATCTCCTCCCCCCTCCCACATCACTATCTCAACCCCCCACATCCCACATCACTATCTCATCCCCCCACATCCTACATCACTATCTCATCCCTCCCACATCACAATCTCATCCCCCCCCCCCACATCCCACATCACTATCTCATCCCTCCCACATCCCACATCCCAATCTCATCCCTCCAACATCCCACATCACTATCTCATCCCCCCACATCACTATCTCACCCCCCCACATCCCACATCAGTATCTCATCCCTCCCACATCCCACATCACTATCTCATCCCCCCACCACATCCCACATCACTATCTCATCCCTCCCACATCACTATCTCACCCCCCCTACATCCCACATCATTATCTCAACCCCCCCCCACATCCCACATCAGTATCTCATACTTCCCAAATCCCACATCACTATCTCATCCCCCCCCCACATCCCTCATCATGATCTCACCCCCACCACATCCCACATCACTATCTCACCCCCCTACCTCATCCCACATCATTATCTCATCCCTCCCACATCCCACATCACTATCTCATCCCCCCACATCACTATCTCACCCCCCCCCAACATCCCACATCAGTATCTCATCCCTCCCACATCCCATATCACTATCTCATCCCCCCCCCAAATCCCACACCATTATCTCATCCCCCCCACATCCCACATCACTATCTCATCCCCCCACCACATCCCACATCACTATCTCATCCCTCCCACATCCCATATCACTATCTCACCCCCCCTACATCCCACATCATTATCTCATCCCCCCACATCCCATATCACTATCTCACCCCCCCCACATCCCACATCAGTATCTCATCCCCCCCCCCACATCCCACATCACTATCTCATCCCCCCCACATCCCTCATCATGATCTCACCCCCACCACATCCCACATCACTATCTCATCCCCCTACCACATCCCACATCATTATCTCATCCCTCCCACATCCCACATCACTATCTCATCCCCCCCACATCCCACATCATTATCTCATCCCTCCCACATCCCACATCACTATCTCATCCCCCCCACATCTCACATCACTATCTCATCCCCCCCCACATCCCACATCACTATCTCACCCCCCCACATCCCACATCACTATCTCATCCCTCCCACATCCCACATCACTATCTCATCCCTCCCACATTCCACATCACAATCTCATCCCCCCACATCCCACATCAATATCTCATCCCTCCCACATCACACATGACTATCTCATCCCCCCCACATCCCACATCACTATCTCATCCCCCTTACGTTCCACATCACTATCTCATCCCCCCCACATCCCACATCACTATCTCATCCCCCTACCACATCCCACATCATTATCTCATCGCTCCCACATCCCACATCACTATCTCACCCCTCCATATCCCACATCACAATATCATCCCTTCCACATCCCACATCACTATCTCATCCGCCCCTAACATCCCACATCACTATCTCATCTCTCCCACATCCCACATCACTATCTCATCCCTCCCACATCACTACCTCATCCATTCCACATCACTATCTCTTCCCCCCCCACATCCCACATCACTATCTCATCCCTCCCACATCCCACATCACTACCTCATCCCTCCCACATCACGACCTCATCCCTTCCACATCCCACATCACTATCTCATCCGCCCCCCACATCCCACATCACTATCTCATCTCTCCCACATCACTATCTCATCCCTCCCACATCACTACCTCATCCATTCCACAGCTCTATCTCATCCCCCCCCCACATCCCACATCACTTTCTCATCCCTCCCACATTGCACATCACTATCTCACACCCCCACATCCCACATCACTATCTCAGCCCCCCCCCCACATCCCACATCACTATCTCATCCCCCTACCACATCATTATCTCATCCCTCCCACATCACTATCTCATCCCCCCCCCCATCCCACATCACTATCTCATCCCTCCCACATCACTATCTCATCCCCCCCCACATCCCACATCAATATCTCATCCCCCCCCACATCCCACATCACTATTTCATCCCTCCCACATCCCGCATCACTATCTCATCCCCCCCCATATCCCACATCACTATCTCATCCCCCCCACATCCCTCATCACTATCTCATCCCCCCCCACATTCCACATCACTATCTCAAAGCCCCCCACATCCCACATCACTATCTCACCCTCCCCACATTCCACATCACTATCTCATCCCCCTACCACATCCCACATCATTATCTCATCCCTCCCACATCCCACATCATGATCTCATCCCCCCACATCCCACATCACTATCTCATCCCTCCCACATCCCACATCACTATCTCACCCACCCCACATTCCACATCACTATCTCATCTCCTACCACATCCCACATCATTATCTCATCCCTCCCACATCCACATCACTCTCTCACCCCCCCCCCCCACATCCCACATCACTATCACATCCCACCCACATCCCAGATCACTATCTCATCCCCCCCACATGCCACATCCCTATCTCCTCCCCCCTCTCACATCCCTATCTCCTCCCCCCTCCCACATCACTATCTCAATCCCCCACATCCCACATCACAATCTCATCCCCCCCCCCCACATCCCACATCACTGTCTCATCCCTCCCACATCCCACATCACTATCTCATCCCTCCCACATCCCACATCACTATCTCATCCCTCCCACATCCCACATCACAATCTCATCCCCCCCACATCCCACATCAATATCTCATCCCTCCCACATCACACATCACTATCTCATCCCCACCACTTCACACATCACTATCTCATCCCCCTTACGTTCCACATCACTGTCTCATCCCCCCACATCCCACATCACTATCACACCCCCCCCACATCCGACATCACGATCTCATCCCATCCACATCCCACATCACTATCTCATCCGCCCCCCACATCCCACATCACTATCTCATCTCTCCCACATCCCACATCACTATCTCATCCCTCCCACATCACTACCTCATCCATTCCACATCACTATCTCTTCCCCCCCCACATCCTACATCACTATCTCATCCCTCCCACATCCCACATCACTACCTCATCCCCCCCCATATCCCACATCACTATCTCATCCCCCCCACGTCCCACATCACATTCTCATCCCCCCCCGCATCCCACATCACTATTTCATCCCTCCCACATCCCACATCACTATCTCATCCCCCCCACATCCCTCATCACTATCTCATCCCCCCCCCACATCCCACATCACTATCTCATCCCCCCCCCACATCCCACATCACTATCTCACCCTCCCCACATCCCACATCACTATCTCATCCCCCTACCACATCCCACATCATTATCTCATCCCTCCCACATCCCACATCACGATCTCATCCCCCCACATCCCACATCACTATCTCATCCCTCCCACATCCCACATCACTATCTCACCCACCCCACATCCCACATCACTATCTCATCTCCTACCACATCCCACATCATTATTTCATCCCTCCCACATCCACATCACGCTCTCACCCCCCCCCCCTCACATCCCACATCACTATCACATCCCACCCACATCCAAGATCACTATCTCATCCCCCCCACATGCCACATCACTATCTCCTCCCCCCTCCCACATCCCTATCTCCTCCCCCCTCCCACATCACTATCTCAACCCCCCACATCCCACATCACTATCTCATATCCCCACATCCTACATCACTATCTCATCCCTCCCACATCACAATCTCATCCCCCCCCCCACATCCCACATCACTATCTCATCCCTCCCACATCCCACATCACAATCTCATCCCTACAACATCCCACATCACTATCTCATCCCCCCACATCACTATCTCACCCCCCCACATCCCACATCAGTATCTCATCCCTCCCACATCCCACATCACTATCTCATCCCCCCACCACATCCCACATCACAATCTCATCCCCCCCCACATCCCACATCACTATCTCATCCCCCCCACATCCCACATCACTCTCTCAACGCCCCCCACATCCCACATCACTATCTCATCCCTCCCACATCCCACATCACTATCTCATCCCTCCCACATCCCACATCACAATCTCATCCCCCCCACATCCCACATCAATATCTCATCCCTCCCACATCACACATCACTATCTCATCCCCCCCACATCACTATCTCATCCACCTTACGTTCCACATCACTATCTCATCCCCCCCACATCCCACATCACTATCACACCCCCCCCCCACATCCCACATCACTATCTCATCCCCCCCACATCCCACATCACTATCTCATACCCCCCACATCCCACATCACGATCTCATCCCATCCACATCCCACATCACTATCTCATCCACCCCCCACATCCCACATCACTATCTCATCTCTCCCACATCCCACATCACTATCTCATCCCTCCCACATCACTACCTCATCCATTCCACATCACTATCTCTTCCCCCCCCACATCCTACATCACTATCTCATCCCTCCCACATCCCACATCACTACTTCATCCCTCCCACATCACTACCTCATCCCACATCACTATCTCATCCGCCCCCCACATCCCACATCACTATCTCATCTCTCCCACATCACTATCTCATCCCTCCCACATCACTACCTCATCCATTCCACAGCACTATCTCATCCACCCCCACACCCCACATCACTATCTCATCCCTCCCACATCCCACATCACTATCTCATCCCCCCCCACATCCCACATCACTACCTCACCACCCCCCCCCCCACATCCCACTTCACTATCTCATCCCCCTACCACAGACCACATCATTATCTCATCCCTCCCACATCCCACATCACTATCTCATCCCCCCCCATCCCACATCATTATCTCATCCCCCCCACATCCCACATCACTATCTCATCCCCCCACCACATCCAACATCACTATCTCATCCCCCCACATCACTATCTCACCCCCCCACATCCCACATCAGTATCTCATCCCTCCCACATCCCATATCACTATCTCACCCCCCTCCCCCAAATTCCAGATCATTATCTCATCCCCCCCCACATCCAACATCACTATCTCATCCCCCCACCACATCCCACATCACTATCTCATCCCTCCCACATCCCATATCACTATCTCACCCCCCCTACATCCCATATCATTATCTCAACCCCCCCACATCCCATATCACTATCTCACCCCCCCCACATCCCACATCAGTATCTCATCCCCCCCCCACATCCCACATCACTATCTCATCCTCCCCACATCCCTCATCATGATCTCATCCCCCCCCCCACATCCCACATCACTATCTCATCCCTCCCACATCCCACATCACAATCTCATCCCTCCAACATCACACATCACAATCTCATCCCTCCAACATCCCACATCACTATCTCGTCCCCCCACATCACTATCTCACCCCCCCCACATCCCACATCAGTATCTCATCCCTCCCACATCCCACATCCCAATCTCATCCCCCCACCACATCCCACATCACAATCTCATCCCCCCCCACATCCCACATCACTATCTCATCCCCCCCACATCCCACATCACTCTCTCATCGCCCCCCACATCCCACATCACTATCTCATCCCTCCCACATCCCACATCACTATCTCATCCCTCCCACATCCCACATCACAATCTCATCCCCCCCACATCCCACATCAATATCTCATCCCTCCCACATCACACATCACTATCTCATCCCCCCCACTTCACACATCACTATCTCATCCCCCTTACGTTCCACATCACTATCTCATCCCCCCCACATCCCACATCACTATCACACCCCCCCCACATCACTATCTCATCCCCCCCACATCACTATCTCATACCCCCCACATCCGACATCACGATCTCATTCCATCCACATCCCACATCACTATCTCATCCGCCCCCCACATCCCACATCACTATCTCATCTCTCCCACATCCCACATCACTATCTCATCCCTCCCACATCACTACCTCATCCATTCCAGATCACTATCTCTTCCCCCCCCACATCCTACATCACTATCTCATCCCTCCCACATCCCACATCACTACCTCATCCCCCCCATATAGCACATCACTTTCTCATCCCCCCCACATCCCTCATCACTATCTCATCCCCCCCCCACATCCCACATCACTATCTCATCCCCCCCCACATCCCACATCACTATCTCACCCCCCCCCTTCCCACATCACTATCTCATCCCTCCCACATCCCTATCTGATCCCCCCCCCACATCCCACATCAATATCTCATCCCCCCCACATCCCACATCACTATTTCATCCCTCCCACATCCCACATCACTATCTCATCCCCCCATATCCCACATCACTATCTCATCCCCCCCACATCCCTCATCACTATCTCATCACCCCCCCCACATCCCACATCACTATCTCATCCCCCCCCCACATCCCACATCACTATCTCACCCTCCCCACATCCCACATCACTATCTCATCCCCCTACCACATCCCACATCATTATCTCATCCCTCCCACATCCCACATCACGATCTCATCCCCCCACATCCCACATCACTATCTCATCCCTCCCACATCCCACATCACTATCTCACCCACCCCACATCCCACATCACTATCTCATCCCCCCCACATCCCTCATCACTATCTCATCCCCCCCCCACATCCCACATCACTATCTCATATCCCCACATCCTACATCACTATCTCATCCCTCCCACATCACAATCTCATTCCCCCCCACATCCCACATCACTATCTCATCCTCCCCACATCCCTCATCATGATCTCATCCCCCCCCCCACATCCCACATCACTATCTCATCCCTCCCACATCCCACATCACAATCTCATCCCTCCAACATCACACATCACAATCTCATCCCTCCAACATCCCACATCACTATCTCGTCCCCCCACATCACTATCTCACCCCCCCACATCCCACATCAGTATCTCATCCCTCCCACATCCCACATCCCAATCTCATCCCCCCACCACATCCCACATCACAATCTCATCCCCCCCCACATCCCACATCACTATCTCATCCCCCCCACATCCCACATCACTCTCTCATCGCCCCCCACATCCCACATCACTATCTCATCCCTCCCACATCCCACATCACTATCTCATCCCTCCCACATCCCACATCACAATCTCATCCCCCCCACATCCCACATCAATATCTCATCCCTCCCACATCACACATCACTATCTCATCCCCCCCACTTCACACATCACTATCTCATCCCCCTTACGTTCCACATCACTATCTCATCCCCCCCACATCCCACATCACTATCACACCCCCCCCACATCACTATCTCATCCCCCCCACATCACTATCTCATACCCCCCACATCCGACATCACGATCTCATTCCATCCACATCCCACATCACTATCTCATCCGCCCCCCACATCCCACATCACTATCTCATCTCTCCCACATCCCACATCACTATCTCATCCCTCCCACATCACTACCTCATCCATTCCAGATCACTATCTCTTCCCCCCCCACATCCTACATCACTATCTCATCCCTCCCACATCCCACATCACTACCTCATCCCCCCCATATAGCACATCACTTTCTCATCCCCCCCACATCCCTCATCACTATCTCATCCCCCCCCCACATCCCACATCACTATCTCATCCCCCCCCACATCCCACATCACTATCTCACCCCCCCCCTTCCCACATCACTATCTCATCCCTCCCACATCCCTATCTGATCCCCCCCCCACATCCCACATCAATATCTCATCCCCCCCACATCCCACATCACTATTTCATCCCTCCCACATCCCACATCACTATCTCATCCCCCCATATCCCACATCACTATCTCATCCCCCCCACATCCCTCATCACTATCTCATCACCCCCCCCACATCCCACATCACTATCTCATCCCCCCCCCCACATCCCACATCACTATCTCACCCTCCCCACATCCCACATCACTATCTCATCCCCCTACCACATCCCACATCATTATCTCATCCCTCCCACATCCCACATCACGATCTCATCCCCCCACATCCCACATCACTATCTCATCCCTCCCACATCCCACATCACTATCTCACCCACCCCACATCCCACATCACTATCTCATCCCCCCCACATCCCTCATCACTATCTCATCCCCCCCCCACATCCCACATCACTATCTCATATCCCCACATCCTACATCACTATCTCATCCCTCCCACATCACAATCTCATTCCCCCCCACATCCCACATCACTATCTCATCACTCCCACATCCCACATCACAATCTCATCCCTCCAACATCCCACATCACTATCTCATCCCCCCACATCACTATCTCACCCCTCCCACATCCCACATCACTATCTCATCTCTCCCACATCCCACATCACTATCTCATCCCTCCCACATCACTACCTCATCCATTCCACATCACTATCTCTTCCCCCCCCACATCCTACATCACTATCTCATCCCTCCCACATCCCACATCACTACCTCATCCCTCCCACATCACTACCTCATCCCACATCACTATCTCATCCGCCCCCCACATCCCACATCACTATCTCATCTCTCCCACATCACTATCTCATCCCCCCCACATCCCTCATCACTATCTCATCCCCCCCCCACATCCCACATCACTATCTCATATCCCCACATCCTACATCACTATCTCATCCCTCCCACATCACAATCTCATTCCCCCCCACATCCCACATCACTATCTCATCACTCCCACATCCCACATCACAATCTGATCCCTCCAACATCCCACATCACTATCTCATCCCCCCACATCACTATCTCACCCCTCCCACATCCCACATCAGTATCTCATCCCTCCCACATCCCACATCCCAATCTCATCCCCCCACCACATCCCACATCACAATCTCACCCCCCCACATCCCACATCAGTATCTCATCCCCCCCCCACATCCCACATCACTATCTCATCCTCCCCACATCCCTCATCATGATCTCATCCCCCCCCCACATCCCACATCACTATCTCATCCCTCCCACATCCCACATCACAATCTCATCCCTCCAACATCCCACATCACAATCTCATCCCTCCAACATCCCACATCACTATCTCATCCCCCCACATCACTATCTCACCCCCCCCACATCCCACATCAGTATCTCATCCCTCCCACATCCCACATCCCAATCTCATCCCCCCACCACATCCCACATCACAATCTCATCCCCCCCCACATCCCACATCACTATCTCATCCCCCCCACATCCCACATCACTCTCTCATCGCCCCCCACATCCCACATCACTATCTCATCCCTCCCACATCCCACATCACTATCTCATCCCTCCCACATCCCACATCACAATCTCATCCCCCCCACATCCCACATCAATATCTCATCCCTCCCACATCACACATCACTATCTCATCCCCCCCACTTCACACATCACTATCTCATCCCCCTTACGTTCCACATCACTATCTCATCCCCCCCACATCCCACATCACTATCACACCCCCCCCCACATCACTATCTCATCCCCCCCACATCACTATCTCATACCCCCCACATCCGACATCACGATCTCATTCCATCCACATCCCACATCACTATCTCATCCGCCCCCCACATCCCACATCACTATCTCATCTCTCCCACATCCCACATCACTATCTCATCCCTCCCACATCACTACCTCATCCATTCCAGATCACTATCTCTTCCCCCCCCACATCCTACATCACTATCTCATCCCTCCCACATCCCACATCACTACCTCATCCCCCCCATATCCCACATCACTTTCTCATCCCCCCCACATCCCTCATCACTATCTCATCCCCCCCCCACATCCCACATCACTATCTCATCCCCCCCCCACATCCCACATCACTATCTCATCCCCCCCCTTCCCACATCACTATCTCATCCCTCCCACATCCCTATCTGATCCCCCCCACATCCCACATCAATATCTCATCCCCCCCCACATCCCACATCACTATTTCATCCCTCCCACATCCCACATCACTATCTCATCCCCCCATATCCCACATCACTATCTCATCCCCCCCACATCCCTCATCACTATCTCATCACCCCCCCACATCCCACATCACTATCTCATCCCCCCCCCCACATCCCACATCACTATCTCACCCTCCCCACATCCCACATCACTATCTCATCCCCCTACCACATCCCACATCATTATCTCATCCCTCCCACATCCCACATCACGATCTCATCCCCCCACATCCCACATCACTATCTCATCCCTCCCACATCCCACATCACTATCTCACCCACCCCACATCCCACATCACTATCTCATCCCCCCCACATCCCTCATCACTATCTCATCCCCCCCCCACATCCCACATCACTATCTCATATCCCCACATCCTACATCACTATCTCATCCCTCCCACATCACAATCTCATTCCCCCCCACATCCCACATCACAATCTCATCACTCCCACATCCCACATCACAATCTCATCCCTCCAACATCCCACATCACTATCTCATCCCCCCACATCACTATCTCACCCCTCCCACATCCCACATCAGTATCTCATCCCTCCCACATCCCATATCATTATCTCATCCCCCCCACATCCCACATCACTATCTCACCCCCCCCACATCCCACATCAGTATCTCATCCCTCCCACATCCCACATCACTATCTCATCCCCCCACCACATCCCACATCACAATCTCATCCCCCCCCACATCCCACATCACTATCTCATTCCCCCCACATCCCACATCACTCTCTCAACGCCCCCCACATCCCACATCACTATCTCATCCCTCCCACATCCCACATCACTATCTCATCCCTCCCACATCCCACATCACAATCTCATCCCCCCCACATCCCACATCAATATCTCATCCCTCCCACATCACACATCACTATCTCATCCCCCCCACATCCCACATCACTATCTCATCCACCTTACGTTCCACATCACTATCTCATCCCCCCCACATCCCACATCACTATCACACCCCCCCCCCACATCCCACATCATTATCTCATCCCCCCCACATCCCACATCACTATCTCATACCCCCCACATCCCACATCACGATCTCATCCCATCCACATCCCACATCACTATCTCATCCGCCCCCCACATCCCACATCACTATCTCATCTCTCCCACATGCCACATCACTATCTCATCCCTCCCACATCACTACCTCAATCATTCCACATCACTATCTCTTCCCCCCCCACATCCTACATCACTATCTCATCCCTCCCACATCCCACATCACTACCTCATCCCTCCCACATCACTACCTCATTCCTTTCACATCCCACATCACGATCTCATCCCTCCCACATCTCTACCTCATCCCTTCCACATTTCACAACACCATCTCATCCCCCCCCCACATCCGACATCACTATCTCACACCCCCCACATCCCACATCACGATCTCATCCTTTCCACATCCCACATCACTATCTCATCCGCCCCCCCCATCCCACATCACTATCTCATCTCTTCCACATCCCACATCACAATCTCATCCCTCCCACATCACTACCTCATCCATTCCACAGCACAATCTCATCCCCCCCCACATCCCATATCACTATCTCACCCCCCCCACATCCCTCATCATGATCTCACCCCCACCACATCCCACATCACTATCTCATCCCCCTACCACATCCCACATCATTATCTCTTCCCTCCCACATCCAACATCACTACCTCATCCGCCCCACATCCCACATCACTATCTCATCCCTCCCACATCCCACATCACTATCTCATCCCCCCCACATCTCACATCACTATCTCATCGCCCCCCCCACATCACACATCACTATCTCACCCCCCCCACATCCCACATCACTATCTCATCCCCCTACCTCATCCCACATCATTATCTCATCGCTCCCACATCCCACATCACTAACTCATCCCTCCCACATCCCACATCACAATCTCATCCCCCCCCCACATCCCACATCACTATCTCATCCCCCCCAACATCCGACATCACTATCTCATCCCCTCCACATCCCACATCACTATCTCATCCCCCTCATATCCCACATCACTATCTCATCACTCCCACATCCCACATCACTATCCCATCCCTCCCACATCCCACATCACAATCTCATCCCCCCCCCACATCCCACATCAATATCTCATCCCTCCCACATCGCACATCACTATCTCGTCACCCCCCCCCCACATCCCACATCACTAACTCATCCCCCTCACATCCCACATCACTATCACACCACCCCCACATCCCACATCACTATCTCATCCCTTCTACATCCCACATCACTATCTCATCCCTCCCACATCCCATATCACTATCTCATTCCCCCCCCCACATCTCACATCACTATCTCATCCCTCCCACATCCCATTTCACGATCTCATCTCCCCCCACATCCCACATCAATATCTCAACCCTCCCACATCACACATCACTATCTCATCCCCCCCCACATCCCACATCACTATCTCATACCCCCCCACATCCCACATAACTATCTCATCCCTTCCACATCCCATATCACTATCTCATTCCCCCCCCACATCCCACATCACTATCTCATCCCTCCCACATCCCTCATCACTATCTCATCCCCCCCCACATCCCACATCACTATCTCATCCCTTCCACATCCCACATCACGATCTCATCCCACCCACATCAATATCTCATCCCTCCCACATCACACACCACTATCTCACCCCCCCCACATCCCACATCACTATATCATCCCCCTCACATCCCACATCACTATCTCATCCCCCCCCCCACATCCCACATCACTATCTCACCCCGCCCCCCACATCCCACATCACTATCTCATCCCCCCCACATCCCACATCACTATCTCATCCCTCCCACATCCCACATCACTATCTCATCCCCCCCACACATCCCACATCACTATCTCATCCCTCCCACATCCCACATCACTATCTCATCCCTCCCACATCACTACCTCATCCCTTCCACATCCCACATTACTGTCTCATCCACCCCCCACATCCCACATCACTATCTCATCCCTCCCACATTATACATCACAGCTTCATCCCTCCCACATCACTACCTCATCCCTAACACATCCCACATCACTATCTCATCTCTACCTCTTCCCTTCCACATCCCACCTCACTATCTCATACCCCCCCACATCCCACACCACTATCTCATCCCTTCCACATCCCACATCACTATCTCATCCCTCCCACATCACTATCTCATCCCTCCCACATCCCATATCACTATCTCATTCCCCCCCAAACATCTCACATCACTATCTCATCCCTCCCACATCCCACATCACTATCTCATCCCTCCCACATCCCATATCACTATCTCATTCCCCCCCAAACATCTCACATCACTATCTCATCCCTCCCACATCCCACATCACGATCTCATCCCCCCCCACATCCCACATCACTATCTCATCCCCCCCCACATCCCACATCACTACCTCATCCCCCTCACATCCCACATCACTATCTAACCCCCCCGTCATCCCACATCACTATCTCACCCCCCCCACATCCCACATCACTATCTCATCCCCCCCACATAACATCACTGTCTCATCCCCCCCGACATGCCACATCACGATCCCATCCCTTCTACATCCCACATCACTATCTCATCCCTCTCACATCCCACATCACTATCTCATCCCTCCCACATCACTACCTCATCCCTTCCACATCCCACATCACTGTCTCATCCCCCCACATCCCACATCACTATCTCATCCCCCCCAACATCCCACATCATTATCTCACCCCCCCCACATCCGACATCACTGTCTCATCCCCCCCACATCCCACATCACTATCTCATCCCCCCCCCCCCACATCCCACATCACTATCTCACCCCCCCCCAAATCCCACATCACTATCTCATCCCCCTACCACATCCCACATCATTATCTCATCCCTCCCACATCACACATCACTATCTCATCCCCCCCCGCATCCCACATCACTATCTCATCCCCCCCCCACATCCCACATCACTATCTCACCCCCCCCACATCCCACATCACTATCTCATCCCCCTACCACATCCCACATCATTATTTCATCCCTCCCACATCACTATCTCATCCCCCCCCCACATCCCACATCACTATCTCATCCCTCCCACATCCCACATCACTATCTCATCCCCCCCACATCTCACATCACTATCTCATCCCCCCCCCACATCCCAAATCACTATCTCGCCCCCCCCCCACATCCCACATCCCACATCACTATCCCATCCCCCTGCCACATCCCACATCATTATCTCATCCCTCCCACATCCCACATCACTATCTCATCCCCCCCACATCCCACATCACTAACTCATCCCTCCAACATCCCACATCACAATCTCACCCCTCCCCACATCCCACATCACAATCTCATCCCCCCCCAACATCCCACATCACTATCTCATCCCCCCACATTCCACAACACTATCTCATCCCCCCCACATCCCACATCACTATCTCATCCCACCCACATCCCAGATCACTATCTCATCCACCCCACATCCCACAACCCTATCTCCTCCCCCCTCCCAAATCCCACATCCCTATCTCCTCCCCCCTCCCACATCACTATGTTAACCCCCCACATCCCACTTCACTATCTCATCCCCCCCACACCCCACATCACTATCACATCCCACCCACATCCCAGATCACTATCCCATCCCCCCCACATCACTATCTCATCCCTCCCACATCCCACATCACTATCTTATCCCTCCAACATCCCACATCACTATCTCATCCCCCCACATCACTATCCCATCCCCCCCACACATCCCACATCATTATCTCATCCCTCCCACATCCCATATCACTATCTCATCACCCCCCCACATCCCACATCGTTATCTCATCCCCCCCTCATCCCACATCACTATCTCATCCCCCCCCCATATCCCACATCACTATCTCATCCCCCCACATCCCTCATCACTATCTCATCCCCCCCCCACATCCCACATCACTATCTCATCCCCCCCCCCCCACATCCCACATCACTATCTCACCCCCCCCCCCACATCCTACATCACTATCTCATCCCCCTACCACATCCCACATGATTATCTCCTCCCTCCCACATCCCACATCACGGTCTCATCCCCCCCCACATCCCACATCACTATCTCATCCCCCCCCACATCCCACATCACTATCTCACCCCCCCCCAAATCCCACATCACTATCTCATCCCCCCCACATCCCACATCACTATCTCATCCCTTCCACATCCCACATCAATATCTCATCCGCCCCCCACATCCCACATCACTACCTCATCCCTTCCACATCCCACATCACTATCTCATCCCTCCCACATCTCTACCTCATCCCTTCCACATCCCACATCACTACCTCATCCCTCCGACATCACTACCTCATCCCTTCCACATCTCTACCTCATCCCTTCCACATCCCACATCACTATCTCATCCCTTCCACATCCCACATCACTATCTCATCGCCCCTCACATCCCACATCACTATGTCATCACTCCCACATCCCACATCACTATCCCATCCCTCCCACATCCCACATCACTATCACATTCCGCCCCCCCCACATCCCACATCACAATCTCATCCCTCCCACATCCCTATCTCATCCCTCCCACATCACTACCTCGTCCCTTCCACATCCCACATCACTGTCTCATCCCCCCCCACACCCCTCATCACTATCTCATCTCTCCCACATCCCACATCACTACCTCATCGCTCCCAAATCACTACCTCATCCCTTCCACATCCCACATCATTATCTCATTCCCCCCCCCACATCCCACATCACTATCTCATCCCTCCCACATCCCACATCATTATCTCATCCCTCCCGCATCCCATATCACTATCTCACCCCCCCCCCCACATCCCACATCATTGTCTCATCCCTCCACATCACTATCTCATCACCCCCCCACATCCCACATCACTATCTTACCCCCCCCCCAAATCCCACATCACTATCTCATCCCCCTACCACATCCCACATCATTATCTCATCCCTCCCACATCACACATCACTATCTCATCCCCCCCGCATCCCACATCACTATCTCATCCCCCCCCCACATCCCACATCACTATCTCACCCCCCCCCACATCCCACATCACTATCTCATCCCCCACCACATCCCACATCATTATCTCATCCCTCCCACATCACTATCTCATCCCCCCCACATCCCACATCACTATCTCATCCCACCCACATCTCACATCACTATCTCATCCCCCCCCACATCCCAAATCACTATCTCACCCCCCCCCCCACATCCCACATCACTATCCCATCCCCCTGCCACATCCCACATCATTATCTCATCCCTCCCACATCCCACATCACTATCTCATCCCCCCCACACCCACATCACTAACTCATCCCTCCCACATCCCACATTATAATCGCACCCCCCCCACATTCCACATTACTATCTCATCCCCCCCCAACATCCCACATCACTATCTCATCCCCCCACATCCCACAACACTATCTCATCCCCCCCCACATCCCACATCACTATCTCATCCCACACACATCCCAGATCACTATCTCATCCCCCCCACATCCCACATCCCTATCTCCTCCCCCTCCCAAATCCCACATCCCTATCTCCTCCCCCTCCCACATCACTATCTTAACCCCCCACATCCCACATCACTATCTCATCCCCCCACATCCCACATCACTATCACATCCCACCCACATCCCAGATCACTATCTCTTCCCCCCCACATCCCACATCACTGTCTCATCCCTCCCACATCACTATCTCATCCCTCCAACAACCCACATCACTATCTCATCCCCCCACATCACAATCTCATCCCCCCCCCACATCCCACATCATTATCTCATCCCACCCACATCCCAGATCACTATCTCATCCCCCCCACATCCCACATCCCTATCTCCTCCCCCCTCCCAAATCCCACATCCCTATCTCCTCCCCCTCCCACATCACTATCTTAACCCCCCACATCCCACATCACTATCTCATCCCCCCACATCCCACATCACTATCACATCCCACCCACATCCCAGATCACTATCTCTTCCCCCTACCACATCCCACATGATTAGCTCATCCCTCCCACATCACGATCTCAACCCCCCACATCCCACATCACTATTTCATCCCTCCCACATCCCACATCACTGTCTCATCCCCCCCACATCTCACATCACTATCACATCCCCCCCCCACATCCCACATCACTATCTCACCCCCCCCAAATCCCACATCACTATCTCATCCCTCTACCACATCCCACATCATTATCTCATCCCTCCCACATCCACATCACTATCTCACCCCCCCCCCACATCACTATCACATCCCACCCACATCCCAGATTACTATCTCCTCCCCCACACATGCCACATTCCTCTCTCCTCCCCCATCCCACATCCCTATCTCCTCCCCCCTCCCACATCACTATCTCAACCCCCCACATCCCACATCACTATCTCATCCCCCCCACATCATACATCACTATCTCATCCCTCCCACATCCTACATCACTATCTCATCCCTCCCACATCCCTCACCACAATCTCATCCCCCCCAACATCCCACATCACTATCTCATCCCTCCCACATCACGATCTCATCCCTCCAACATCCCACATCACTATCTCACCCCCCCCCCCACATCCCACATCATTATCTCATCCCTCCCACATCCCATATCACTATCTCATCCCCCCCCACATCATTATCTCATCCCCCCCACATCCCCCACCACATCCCACGTCACTATCTCATCCCCCCTACATCCCACATCATTATCTCATCCCCCCCACATCCCACATCACTATCTCATCCCCCATACATCCCACATCACTATCTCATCCGCCCCACATCCCACATCACTATCTCATCCCTCCCACATCCCACATCACTATCTCAACGCCCCCCCACATCTCACATTACTATCTCATCCCCCCCCACATCCCACATCACTATCTCACCCCCCCCCCACATCCCACATCACTATCTCATTCCCTACCACATCCCACATCACTAACTCATCCCCCCCCCACATCCCACATCACTATCACCCCCCCCCACATCCCACATCACTATCTCATCCCCCCCACATCCCACATCACAATCTCATCCCCCCCACAACCCACAGCACGATCTCATCCCTTCCATAACCCACATCACTATCTCATCCGCCCCCAACATCCGACATCACTATCTCATCCCTACCACATCCCACATCACTATCTCATCCCTTCCACATCCAACATCACTACCTCATCCCTCCCACATCACTACCTCATCCCTTCCACATCCCACATCACTATCTCATCCCTCCCACATCTCTACCTCATCCCTTCCACATCCCACATCACTACCTCATCCCTCCGACATCACTACCTCATCCCTTCCACATCACTACCTCATCCCTTCCACATCCCACATCACTATCTCATCCCTCCCACATCTCTACCTCATCGCTTCCACATCCCACATCACTATCTCATCCCTTCCACATCCCACATCACTATCTCATCGCCCCTCACATCCCACATCACTATGTCATCACTCCCACATCCCACATCACTATCCCATCCCTCCGACATCCCACATCACAAACTCATCCACCCCCCACATCCCACATCAATATCTCATCCCTCCCACATCACACATCACTATCTCATCCCCCCCCCACATCCCACATCAGTATATCATCTCCCTCACATCCCACATCACTATCTCATCGCCCCCCACATCCCACATCACTATCTCACCCCCCACCCCCCACATCCCACATTAATACCTCATCCCCCCCACATCCCACATCACGATCTCATCCCTTCCACATCCCACATCACTATCTCATCCCCCCCACACATCCCACATCACTATCGCATCCCCCCCATATCCCACATCACTATCTCATCCCCCCCCCACATCCCACATCACTATCTCATCCCTTCCACATCCCACATCACTATCTCATCTGCCCCCACATCCCAATCTCATCTCTCCCACATCACTATCCCATCCCTCCCACATCCCGCATCACGATCTCATCCCCCCCCCACATCCCACATCACTATCTCATCCCCCTCACATCCCACATCACTATCTCATCCCCCCCCACATCCCACATCAATATCTCATCCCTCCCACATCACACATCACTATCTCATCCCCCCCCACATCCCACATCACTATATCATCCCCCTCACATCCCACATCACTATCTCATCCCCCCCCACATCCCACATCAATATCTCATCCCCCCCACATCACGATCTCATCCCTTCCACATCCCACATCACTATCTCATCGGCCCACCACATCCCACATCACTATCTCATCCCTCCCACATCCCACATCACTATCTCATCCCTCCCACATCACTACCTCATCCCTTCCACATCCCACATCAATGTCTTAACCCCCCCCCCACATCCCACATCACTATCTCATCCCCCCACATCACTATCCCATCCCCCCCACACATCCCACATCATTATCTCATCCCTCCCACATCCCATATCACTATCTCATCACCCCCCCACATCCCACATCGTTATCTCATCCCCCCCTCATCCCACATCACTATCTCATCCCCCCCCCATATCCCACATCACTATCTCATCCCCCCACATCCCTCATCACTATCTCATCCCCCCCCCACATCCCACATCACTATCTCATCCCCCCCCCCCACATCCCACATCACTATCTCACCCCCCCCCCCACATCCTACATCACTATCTCATCCCCCTACCACATCCCACATGATTATCTCCTCCCTCCCACATCCCACATCACGGTCTCATCCCCCCCCACATCCCACATCACTATCTCATCCCCCCCCACATCCCACATCACTATCTCACCCCCCCCCCAAATCCCACATCACTATCTCATCCCCCCCACATCCCACATCACTATCTCATCCCTTCCACATCCCACATCAATATCTCATCCGCCCCCCACATCCCACATCACTACCTCATCCCTTCCACATCCCACATCACTATCTCATCCCTCCCACATCTCTACCTCATCCCTTCCACATCCCACATCACTACCTCATCCCTCCGACATCACTACCTCATCCCTTCCACATCTCTACCTCATCCCTTCCACATCCCACATCACTATCTCATCCCTTCCACATCCCACATCACTATCTCATCGCCCCTCACATCCCACATCACTATGTCATCACTCCCACATCCCACATCACTATCCCATCCCTCCCACATCCCACATCACTATCACATTCCGCCCCCCCCACATCCCACATCACAATCTCATCCCTCCCACATCCCTATCTCATCCCTCCCACATCACTACCTCGTCCCTTCCACATCCCACATCACTGTCTCATCCCCCCCCACACCCCTCATCACTATCTCATCTCTCCCACATCCCACATCACTACCTCATCGCTCCCAAATCACTACCTCATCCCTTCCACATCCCACATCATTATCTCATTCCCCCCCCCACATCCCACATCACTATCTCATCCCTCCCACATCCCACATCATTATCTCATCCCTCCCGCATCCCATATCACTATCTCACCCCCCCCCCCCACATCCCACATCATTGTCTCATCCCTCCACATCACTATCTCATCACCCCCCCACATCCCACATCACTATCTTACCCCCCCCCCCCAAATCCCACATCACTATCTCATCCCCCTACCACATCCCACATCATTATCTCATCCCTCCCACATCACACATCACTATCTCATCCCCCCCGCATCCCACATCACTATCTCATCCCCCCCCCCACATCCCACATCACTATCTCACCCCCCCCACATCCCACATCACTATCTCATCCCCCACCACATCCCACATCATTATCTCGTCCCTCCCACATCACTATCTCATCCCCCCCACATCCCACATCACTATCTCATCCCACCCACATCTCACATCACTATCTCATCCCCCCCCACATCCCAAATCACTATCTCACCCCCCCCCCCACATCCCACATCACTATCCCATCCCCCTGCCACATCCCACATCATTATCTCATCCCTCCCACATCCCACATCACTATCTCATCCCCCCCCACACCCACATCACTAACTCATCCCTCCCACATCCCACATTATAATCGCACCCCCCCCACATTCCACATTACTATCTCATCCCCCCCCAACATCCCACATCACTATCTCATCCCCCCACATCCCACAACACTATCTCATCCCCCCCCACATCCCACATCACTATCTCATCCCACACACATCCCAGATCACTATCTCATCCCCCCCACATCCCACATCCCTATCTCCTCCCCCTCCCAAATCCCACATCCCTATCTCCTCCCCCTCCCACATCACTATCTTAACCCCCCACATCCCACATCACTATCTCATCCCCCCACATCCCACATCACTATCACATCCCACCCACATCCCAGATCACTATCTCTTCCCCCCCACATCCCACATCACTGTCTCATCCCTCCCACATCACTATCTCATCCCTCCAACAACCCACATCACTATCTCATCCCCCCACATCACAATCTCATCCCCCCCCCACATCCCACATCATTATCTCATCCCACCCACATCCCAGATCACTATCTCATCCCCCCCACATCCCACATCCCTATCTCCTCCCCCCTCCCAAATCCCACATCCCTATCTCCTCCCCCTCCCACATCACTATCTTAACCCCCCACATCCCACATCACTATCTCATCCCCCCACATCCCACATCACTATCACATCCCACCCACATCCCAGATCACTATCTCTTCCCCCTACCACATCCCACATGATTAGCTCATCCCTCCCACATCACGATCTCAACCCCCCACATCCCACATCACTATTTCATCCCTCCCACATCCCACATCACTGTCTCATCCCCCCCACATCTCACATCACTATCACATCCCCCCCCCCACATCCCACATCACTATCTCACCCCCCCCAAATCCCACATCACTATCTCATGCCTCTACCACATCCCACATCATTATCTCATCCCTCCCACATCCACATCACTATCTCACCCCCCCCCCACATCACTATCACATCCCACCCACATCCCAGATTACTGTCTCCTCCCCCACACATGCCACATTCCTCTCTCCTCCCCCATCCCACATCCCTATCTCCTCCCCCCTCCCACATCACTATCTCAACCCCCCACATCCCACATCACTATCTCATCCCCCCCACATCATACATCACTATCTCATCCCTCCCACATCCTACATCACTATCTCATCCCTCCCACATCCCTCACCACAATCTCATCCCCCCCAACATCCCACATCACTATCTCATCCCTCCCACATCACGATCTCATCCCTCCAACATCCCACATCACTATCTCACCCCCCCCCCACATCCCACATCATTATCTCATCCCTCCCACATCCCATATCACTATCTCATCCCCCCCCACATCATTATCTCATCCCCCCCACATCCCCCACCACATCCCACGTCACTATCTCATCCCCCCTACATCCCACATCATTATCTCATCCCCCCCACATCCCACATCACTATCTCATCCCCCATACATCCCACATCACTATCTCATCCGCCCCACATCCCACATCACTATCTCATCCCTCCCACATCCCACATCACTATCTCAACGCCCCCCCACATCTCACATTACTATCTCATCCCCCCCCACATCCCACATCACTATCTCACCCCCCCCCCCACATCCCACATCACTATCTCATTCCCTACCACATCCCACATCACTAACTCATCCCCCCCCCACATCCCACATCACTATCACCCCCCCCCACATCCCACATCACTATCTCATCCCCCCCACATCCCACATCACAATCTCATCCCCCCCACAACCCACAGCACGATCTCATCCCTTCCATAACCCACATCACTATCTCATCCGCCCCCAACATCCGACATCACTATCTCATCCCTACCACATCCCACATCACTATCTCATCCCTTCCACATCCAACATCACTACCTCATCCCTCCCACATCACTACCTCATCCCTTCCACATCCCACATCACTATCTCATCCCTCCCACATCTCTACCTCATCCCTTCCACATCCCACATCACTACCTCATCCCTCCGACATCACTACCTCATCCCTTCCACATCACTACCTCATCCCTTCCACATCCCACATCACTATCTCATCCCTCCCACATCTCTACCTCATCGCTTCCACATCCCACATCACTATCTCATCCCTTCCACATCCCACATCACTATCTCATCGCCCCTCACATCCCACATCACTATGTCATCACTCCCACATCCCACATCACTATCCCATCCCTCCCACATCCCACATCACAAACTCATCCACCCCCCACATCCCACATCAATATCTCATCCCTCCCACATCACACATCACTATCTCATCCCCCCCCCACATCCCACATCAGTATATCATCTCCCTCACATCCCACATCACTATCTCATCCCCCCCCACATCCCACATCACTATCTCACCCCCCACCCCCCACATCCCACATTAATACCTCATCCCCCCCACATCCCACATCACGATCTCATCCCTTCCACATCCCACATCACTATCTCATCCCCCCCACACATCCCACATCACTATCGCATCCCCCCCATATCCCACATCACTATCTCATCCCCCCCCCACATCCCACATCACTATCTCATCCCTTCCACATCCCACATCACTATCTCATCTGCCCCCACATCCCAATCTCATCCCTCCCACATCACTATCCCATCCCTCCCACATCCCGCATCACGATCTCATCCCCCCCCCACATCCCACATCACTATCTCATCCCCCTCACATCCCACATCACTATCTCATCCCCCCCCACATCCCACATCAATATCTCATCCCTCCCACATCACACATCACTATCTCATCCCCCCCCACATCCCACATCACTATATCATCCCCCTCACATCCCACATCACTATCTCATCCCCCCCCACATCCCACATCAATATCTCATCCCCCCCACATCACGATCTCATCCCTTCCACATCCCACATCACTATCTCATCGGCCCACCACATCCCACATCACTATCTCATCCCTCCCACATCCCACATCACTATCTCATCCCTCCCACATCACTACCTCATCCCTTCCACATCCCACATCAATGTCTTAACCCCCCCCCCCACATCCCACATCACTATCTCATCCCTCCCACATTCCACATCACTACCTCATCCCTCCCACATCACTACTTCATCCCTTACACATCCCACATCACTATCTCATCTCTACCTCTTCCCTTCCACATCCCACATCACTATCTCATACCCCCACATCCCACATCACTATCTCATCCCTTCCACATCCCACATCACTATCTCATCCTTCCCACATCCCACATCACTATCTCATCCCTCCCACATCCCATATCACTATCTCATTCACCCCACACTTCCCACATCACTATCTCATCCCTCCCACATCCCACATCACTATCTCACCCCCCCACATCCCACATCACTATTTCATCCCTCCCACATCCCACATCACTATTTCATCCCTCCCACATCCCACATCACTATCTCATCCCTCCCACATGCCACATCACAATCTGATCAACCCCACAACCCACAGCACGATCTCATCCCTTCCATAACCCACATCACTATCTCATCCGCCCCCAACATCCGACATCACTATCTCATCCCTACCACATCCCACATCACTATCTCATCCCTTCCACATCCAACATCACTACCTCATCCCTCCCACATCACTACCTCATCCCTTCCACATCCCACATCACTATCTCATCCCTCCCACATCTCTACCTCATCCCTTACACATCCCACATCACTACCTCATCCCTCCGACATCACTACCTCATCCCTTCCACATCACTACCTCATCCCTTCCACATCCCACATCACTATCTCATCCCTCCCACATCTCTACCTCATCCCTTCCACATCCCACATCACTATCTCATCCCTTCCACATCCCACATCACTATCTCATCGCCCCTCACATCCCACATCACTATGTCATCACTCGCACATCCCACATCACTATCCCATCCCTCCCACATCCCACATCACAAACTCATCCACCCCCCACATCCCACATCAATATCTCATCCCTCCCACATCACACATCACTATCTCATCCCCCCCCCACATCCCACATCAGTATATCATCTCCCTCACATCCCACATCACTATCTCATCCCCCCCCACATCCCACATCACTATCTCACCCCCCACCCCCCACATCCCACATCAATACCTCATCCCCCCCACATCCCACATCACGATCTCATCCCTTCCACATCCCACATCACTATCTCATCCCCCCCACACATCCCACATCACTATCGCATCCCCCCCATATCCCACATCACTATCTCACCCCCCCCCCACATCCCACATCACTATCTCATCCCTTCCACATCCCACATCACTATCTCATCTGCCCCCACATCCCAATCTCATCCCTCCCACATCACTATCCCATCCCTCCCACATCCCACATCACAATCTCATCCCCCCCCCACATCCCACATCAATATCTCATCCCTCCCACATCACACATCACTATCTCATCCCCCCCCACATCCCACATCACTATTTCATCCCCCTCACATCGCACATCACTATCTCATCCCCCCCCACATCCCACATCAATACCTCATCCCCCCCACATCCCACATCACGATCTCATCCCTTCCACATCCCACATCACTATCTCATCCCCCCCACACATCCCACATCACTATCGCATCCCCCCCATATCCCACATCACTATCTCATCCCCCCCCCCACATCCCACATCACTATCTCATCCCTTCCACATCCCACATCACTATCTCATCTGCCCCCACATCCCAATCTCATCCCTCCCACATCACTATCCCATCCCTCCCACATCCCACATCACGATCTCATTCCCCCCCCACATCCCACATCAATATCTCATCCCTCCCACATCACACATCACTATCTCACCCCCCCCCCAATCCCACATCACTATATCATCCCCCTCACATCCCACATCACTATCTCATCCCCCTCCACATCCCACATCAATATCTCATCCCCCCCACATCCCACATCACGATCTCATCCCTTCCACATCCCACATCACTATCTCATCGGCGCACCACATCCCACATCACTATCTCATCCCTCCCACATCCCACATCACTATCTCATCCCTCCCACATCACTACCTCATCCCTTCCACATCCCACATCACTGTCTTACCCCCCCCCCCACATCCCACATCACTATCTCATCCCTCCCACATTCCACATCACTACCTCATCCCTCCCACATCACTACTTCATCCCTTACACATCCCACATCACTATCTCATCTCTACCTCTTCCCTTCCACATCCCACATCACTATCTCATACCCCCACATCCCACATCACTATCTCATCCCTTCCACATCCCACATCACTATCTCATCCCTCCCACATCCCACATCACTATCTCATCCCTCCCACATCCCATATCACTATCTCATTCACCCCACACTTCCCACATCACTATCTCATCCCTCCCACATCTCTACCTCATCCCTTCCATATCCCACATCACTATCTCACCCCCCCCACATGACTATCTCACCCCCCCCACATCCCACATCACTATTTCATCCCTCCCACATCCCACATCACTATTTCATCCCTCCCACATCACACATCACTATCTCATCCCTCCCACATGCCACATCACAATCTCATCCCCCCCACAACCCACAGCACGATCTCATCCCTTCCATAACCCACATCACTATCTCATCCGCCCCCACCATCCAACATCACTACCTCATCCCTCCCACATCACTACCTCATCCCTTCCACATCCCACATCACTATCTCATCCCTCCCACATCTCTACCTCATCCCTTCCACATGCCACATCACTACCTCATCCCTCCGACATCACTACCTCATCCCTTCCACATCCCACATCACTACCTTATCCCTTGCACATCCCACATCACTATCTCATCCCTTCCACATCCCACATCACTATCTCATCGCCCCTCACATCCCACATCACTATGTCATCACTCCCACATCCCACATCACTATCCCATCCTTCCCACATCCCACATCACAAACTCATCCACCCCCCACATCCCACATCAATATCTCATCCCTCCCACATCACACATCACTATCTCATCCCCCCCCCACATCCCACATCAGTATATCATCTCCCTCACATCCCACATCACTATCTCATCCCCCCCCACATCCCACATCACTATCTCACCCCCCACCCCCCACATCCCACATCAATACCTCATCCCCCCCACATCCCACATCACGATCTCATCCCTTCCACATCCCACATCACTATCTCATCCCCCCCACACATCCCACATCACTATCGCATCCCCCCCATATCCCACATCACTATCTCATCCCCCCCCCACATCCCACATCACTATCTCATCCCTTCCACATCCCACATCACTATCTCATCTGCCCCCACATCCCAATCTCATCCCTCCCACATCACTATCCCATCCCTCCCACATCCCACATCACAATCTCATCCCCCCCCCACATCCCACATCAATATCTCATCCCTCCCACATCACACATCACTATCTCATCTCCCCCCACATCCCACATCACTATATCATCCCCCTCACATCCCACATCACTATCTCATCCCCCCCCACATCCCACATCAATATCTCATCCCCCCCACATCCCACATCACGATCTCATCCCTTCCACATCCCACATCACTATCTCATCGGCCCACCACATCCCACATCACTATCTCATCCCTCCCACATCCCACATCACTATCTCATCCCTCCCACATCACTACCTCATCCCTTCCACATCCCACATCACTGTCTTACCCCCCCCACATCCCACATCACTATCTCATCCCTCCCACATTCCACATCACTACCTCATCCCTCCCACATCACTACTTCATCCCTTACACATCCCACATCACTATCTCATCTCTACCTCTTCCCTTCCACATCCCACATCACTATCTCATACCCCCACATCCCACATCACTATCTCATCCCTTCCACATCCCACATCACTATCTCATCCCTCCCACATCCCACATCACTATCTCATCCCTCCCACATCCCATATCACTATCTCATTCACCCCACATCCCACATCATTATCTCATCCCTCCCACATCCCATGTCACTATCTCATCCCCTCCCCACATCCCACATCATTATCTCATCCCCCCACATCACTATCTCATCACCCCCCCCACATCCCACACCATTATCTCAGCCCCCCACATCCCACATCACTATCTCATCCCCCCCACATCCCACATCACTATCTCACCCCCCCCCCACATCCCACATCACTATTTCATCCCTCCCACATCCCACATCACTATCTCATCCCTCCCACATGCCACATCACTATCTCATCCCACCCCACATCCCACATCACTATCTCATCCCTTCCACATCCCACATCACTATCTCATACCTCCCACATCACACATCATTATCTCATCCCTCCCACATCCCATATCACTATCTCATCCCCTCCCCACATCCCACATCATTATCTCATCCCCCCACATCACTATCTCATCACCCCCCCACATCCCACACCATTATCTCAGCCCCCCACATCCCACATCACTATCTCATCCCCCCCACATCCCACATCACTATCTCATCGGCCCACCACATCCCACATCACTATCTCATCCCTTCCACATCCCACATCACTATCTCATCCCTCCCACATCCCACATCACTATCTCATCCCTCCCACATCCCATATCACTATCTCATTCACCCCACACTTCCCACATCACTATCTCATCCCTCCCACATCTCTACCTCATCCCTTCCACATCCCACATCACTATCTCACCCCCCCCCACATCACTATCTCACCCCCCCCACATCCCACATCACTATTTCATCCCTCCCACATCCCACATCACTATTTCATCCCTCCCACATCCCACATCACTATCTCATCCCTCCCACATGCCACATCACAATCTCATCCCCCCCACAACCCACAGCACGATCTCATCCCTTCCATAACCCACATCACTATCTCATCCGCCCCCAACATCCGACATCACTATCTCATCCCTACCACATCCCACATCACTATCTCATCCCTTCCACATCCAACATCACTACCTCATCCCTCCCACATCACTACCTCATCCCTTCCACATCCCACATCACTATCTCATCCCTCCCACATCTCTACCTCATCCCTTCCACATCCCACATCACTACCTCATCCCTCCGACATCACTACCTCATCCCTTCCACATCACTACCTCATCCCTTCCACATCCCACATCACTATCTCATCCCTTCCACATCCCACATCACTATCTCATCGCCCCTCACATCCCACATCACTATGTCATCACTCCCACATCCCACATCACTCTCTCACCCCCCCCACATCCCACATCACTATCTCATCACTCCCACATCCCACATCACTATCCCATCCCTCCCACATCCCACATCACAAACTCATCCACCCCCCACATCCCACATCAATATCTCATCCCTCCCACATCACACATCACTATCTCATCCCCCCCCCACATCCCACATCAGTATATCATCTCCCTCACATCCCACATCACTATCTCATCACCCCCCACATCCCACATCACTATCTCACCCCCCACCCCCCACATCCCACATCAATACCTCATCCCCCCCACATCCCACATCACGATCTCATCCCTTCCACATCCCACATCACTATCTCATCCCCCCCTCACATCCCACATCACTATCGCATCCCCCCCATATCCCACATCACTATCTCATCCCCCCCCCCACATCCCACATCACTATCTCATCCCTTCCACATCCCACATCACTATCTCATCTGCCCCCACATCCCAATCTCATCCCTCCCACATCACTATCCCATCCCTCCCACATCCCACATCACGATCTCATCCCCCCCCCACATCCCACATCAATATCTCATCCCTCCCACATCACACATCACTATCTCATCCCCCCCCACATCCCACATCACTATCTCATCCCACCCACATCCCACATCACGATCTCATCCCTTCCACATCCCACATCACTATCTCATCGGCCCACCACATCCCACATCACTATCTCATCCCTCCCACATCCCACATCACTATCTCATCCCTCCCACATCACTACCTCATCCCTTCCACATCCCACATCACTGTCTTACCCCCACCCACATCCCACTTCACTATCTCATCCCTCCCACATTCCACATCACTACCTCATCCCTCCCACATCACTACTTCATCCCTTACACATCCCACATCACTATCTCATCTCTACCTCTTCCCTTCCACATCCCACATCACTATCTCATACCCCCACATCCCACATCACTATCTCATCCCTTCCACATCCCACATCACTATCTCATCCCTCCCACATCCCACATCACTATCTCATCCCTCCCACATCCCATATCACTATCTCATTCACCCCACACTTCCCACATCACTATCTCATCCCTCCCACATCTCTACCTCATCCCTTCCACATCCCACATCACTATCTCACCCCCCCCACATCACTATCTCACCCCCCCCACATCCCACATCACTATTTCATCCCTCCCACATCCCACATCACTATTTCATCCCTCCCACATCACTATCTCATCCCTCCCACATGCCACATCACAATCTCATCCCACCCCACATCCCACATCACTATCTCATCCCTTCCACATCCCACATCACTATCTCATACCTCCCACATCCCACATCATTATCTCATCCCTCCCACATCCCATATCACTATCTCATCCCCTCCCCACATCCCACATCATTATCTCATCCCCCCACATCACTATCTCATCACCCCCCCACATCCCACACCATTATCTCAGCCCCCCACATCCCACATCACTATCTCACCCCCCCCCCCACATCCCACATCACTATTTCATCCCTCCCACATCCCACATCACTATCTCATCCCTCCCACATGCCACATCACTATCTCATCCCACCCCACATCCCACATCACTATCTCATCCCTTCCACATCCCACATCACTATCTCATACCTCCCACATCCCACATCATTATCTCATCCCTCCCACATCCCATATCACTATCTCATCCCCTCCCCACATCCCACATCATTATCTCATCCCCCCACATCACTATCTCATCACCCCCCCACATCCCACACCATTATCTCAGCCCCCCACATCCCACATCACTATCTCATCGCCCCCACATCCCACATCACTATCTCATCGGCCCACCACATCCCACATCACTATCTCATCCCTCCCACATCCTACATCATTATCTCATCCCCCCCACACATCCCACATCACTATCTCATCCCCCCCCATATCCCACATCACTATCTCATCCCCCCCCACATCCCACATCACTATCTCATCCCTTCCACATCCCACATCACTATCTCATCGCCGCCCACATCCCACATCACTATCTGATCCCTTCCACATCCCACATCACTATCTCATCGCCCCCCACATCCCACATCACTATCTCATCCCTCCAACATCCCACATCACTATCCCATCCCTCCCACATCCCACATCAAGATCTCATCCCCCCCCACATCCCACATCAATATCTCATCCCTCCCACATCACACATCACTATCTCATCTCCCCCCACATCCCACATCACTATATCATCCCCCTCACATCCCACATCACTATCTCATCCCCCCCCCACATCCCACATCACTATCTCACCCCCCCCCCCACATCCCACATCAATATCTCATCCCCCCCACATCTCACATCACAATCTCATCCCTTCCACATCCCACATCACTATCTCATCGGCCCACCACATCCCACATCACTCTCTCATCGGCCCACCACATCCCACATCACTATCTCATCCCTCCCACATCCTACATCATTATCTCATCCCCCCACACATCCCACATCACTATCTCATCCCCCCCATATCCCACAACACTATCTCATCCACCCCCACATCCCACATCACTATCTCATCCCTTCCACATCCCACATCACTATCTCATCGCCGCCCACATCCCACATCACTATCTCATCCCTCCCACATCACTATCCCATCTCTCCCACATCCGACATCACGATCTCATCCCCCCCCCACATCCCACATCAATATCTCATCCCTCCCACATCACACATCACTATCTCATCCCCCCCCACATCCCACATCACTATATCATCCCCCTCATATCCCACATCACTATCTCATCCCCCCCCCACATCCCACATCACTATATCACCCCCCCCCCCCACATCCCACATCAATATCTCATCCCCCCCACATCCCACATCACAAACTCATCCCTTCCACATCCCACATCACTATCTCATCGGCCCACCACATCCCACATCACTATCTCATCCCTCCCACATCCCACATCACTATCTCATCCCTCCCACATCACTACCTCATCCCTTCCACATCCCACATCACTGTCTCATCCCCCCACCACATCCCACATCACTATCTCATCCCTCCCACATTCCACATCACGACCTCATCCCTCCCACATCACGACCTCATCCCTTACACATCACTATCTCATCTCTACCTCTTCCCTTCCACATCCCACATCACTATCTCATACCCCCCCACATACCACATCACTATCTCATCCCTTCCACATTACACATCACTATCTCATCCCTCCCACATCCCACATCACTATCTCATCCCTCCCACATCCCATATCACTATCTCATTCCCCCCACACTTCCCACATCACTATCTCATCCCTCCCACATCTCTACCTCATCCCTTCCACATCCCACATCACTATCTCACCCCCCCCCACATCCCACTTCACTATCTCATCCCCCCCACATCCCACATCACTGTCTCATCCCTCCCACATCCCACATCACTACCTCATCCCTCCCACATCCCACATCACTATCTCATCCCCCCCCCACATCCCACATCACTATCTCATCCCTTCCACATCCCACATCACTATCTCATACCTCCCACATCCCACATCATTATCTCATCCCTCCCACATCCCATATCACTATCTCCCCCCCCCCCTACATCCCACATCATTATCTCATCCCCCCACATCACTATCTCATCACCCCCCCACATCCCACATCATTATCTCATCCCCCCCACATCCCACATCACTATCTCATCCCCGCCACATCCCACATCACTATCTCACCCCCCCCCCACATCCAACATTACTATCTCATCCCCCCCCCCCACATCCCACATAAATATCTCACCCCCCCCCACATCCCACATCACTATCTCACCCCCCCCCACATCCCACATCACTATCTCATCCCCCTACCACATCACACATCATTATCTCATCCTTCCCACAGCCCACATCACTATCTCATCCCCCCCACATCCCACATCACTATCTCATACCCCCCCCACACAGCCCACATCACTATCTCACCCCATCCCCCCCCCCACATCCCACATCACTATCTCATCCCCCTACCACATCCCACATCATTTTCTCAATACTCCCACATCCCACATCACTATCTCATACTCCCCACATCCCACATTACTAACTCATCCCTCCCACATCCCACATCACAATCTCATCCCGCCCGCACATCACACATCACTCTCTCATCCCCCCCCCCCCAACATCCCACATCACTATCTCATCCCCCTACCACATCCCACATCATTATCTCATCCCTCCACATCCCAAATTACTATCTCATCCCCCCCACATCCCACATCACTAACTCATCCCTCCACATCCCACATCACAATCTCACCCCTCCCACATCACTACCTCATCCCTTACACATCCCACATCACTATCTCATCTCTACCTCTTCCCTTCCACATCCCACATCACTATCTCATACCCCCCCACATACCACATCACTATCTCATCCCTTCCACATCACACATCACTATCTCATCCCTCCCACATCCCGCATCACTATCTCATCCCTCCCACGTCCCATATCACTATCTCATTCCCCCCACACTTCCCATATCACTATCTCATTCCCCCCACACTTCCCATATCACTATCTCATCCCTCCCACATCAATATCTCATCCCTCCCACATCACACATCACTATCTCATCTCCCCCCACATCCCACATCACTATATCATCCCCCTCACATCCCACATCACTATCTCATCCCCCCCCCACATCCCACATCACTATCTCACCCCCCCCCCCACATCCCACATCAATATCTCATCCCCCCCACATCTCACATCACAATCTCATCCCTTCCACATCCCACATCACTATCTCATCGGCCCACCACATCCCACATCACTCTCTCATCGGCCCACCACATCCCACATCACTATCTCATCCCTCCCACATCCTACATCATTATCTCATCCCCCCACACATCCCACATCACTATCTCATCCCCCCCATATCCCACATCACTATCTCATCCACCCCCACATCCCACATCACTATCTCATCCCTTCCACATCCCACATCACTATCTCATCGCCGCCCACATCCCACATCACTATCTCATCCCTCCCACATCACTATCCCATCTCTCCCACATCCGACATCACGATCTCATCCCCCCCCCACATCCCACATCAATATCTCATCCCTCCCACATCACACATCACTATCTCATCCCCCCCCACATCCCACATCACTATATCATCCCCCTCATATCCCACATCACTATCTCATCCCCCCCCCACATCCCACATCACTATCTCACCCCCCCCCCCCACATCCCACATCAATATCTCATCCCCCCCACATCCCACATCACAAACTCATCCCTTCCACATCCCACATCACTATCTCATCGGCCCACCACATCCCACATCACTATCTCATCCCTCCCACATCCCACATCACTATCTCATCCCTCCCACATCACTACCTCATCCCTTCCACATCCCACATCACTGTCTCATCCCCCCACCACATCCCACATCACTATCTCATCCCTCCCACATTCCACATCACGACCTCATCCCTCCCACATCACGACCTCATCCCTTACACATCACTATCTCATCTCTACCTCTTCCCTTCCACATCCCACATCACTATCTCATACCCCCCACATACCACATCACTATCTCATCCCTTCCACATTACACATCACTATCTCATCCCTCCCACATCCCACATCACTATCTCATCCCTCCCACATCCCATATCACTATCTCATTCCCCCCACACTTCCCACATCACTATCTCATCCCTCCCACATCTCTACCTCATCCCTTCCACATCCCACATCACTATCTCACCCCCCCCCCACATCCCACTTCACTATCTCATCCCCCCCACATCCCACATCACTGTCTCATCCCTCCCACATCCCACATCACTACCTCATCCCTCCCACATCCCACATCACTATCTCATCCCCCCCCCACATCCCACATCACTATCTCATCCCTTCCACATCCCACATCACTATCTCATACCTCCCACATCCCACATCATTATCTCATCCCTCCCACATCCCATATCACTATCTCCCCCCCCCTACATCCCACATCATTATCTCATCCCCCCACATCACTATCTCATCACCCCCCCACATCCCACATCATTATCTCATCCCCCCCACATCCCACATCACTATCTCATCCCCGCCACATCCCACATCACTATCTCACCCCCCCCCCACATCCAACATTACTATCTCATCCCCCCCCCCACATCCCACATAAATATGTCACCCCCCCCCACATCCCACATCACTATCTCACCCCCCCCCCACATCCCACATCACTATCTCATCCCCCTACCACATCACACATCATTATCTCATCCTTCCCACAGCCCACATCACTATCTCATCCCCCCCACATCCCACATCACTATCTCATACCCCCCCCACACAGCCCACATCACTATCTCACCCCATCCCCCCCCCACATCCCACATCACTATCTCATCCCCCTACCACATCCCACATCATTTTCTCAATACTCCCACATCCCACATCACTATCTCATACTCCCCACATCCCACATTACTAACTCATCCCTCCCACATCCCACATCACAATCTCATCCCGCCCCCACATCACACATCACTCTCTCATTCCCCCCCCCCCAACATCCCACATCACTATCTCATCCCCCTACCACATCCCACATCATTATCTCATCCCTCCACATCCCAAATTACTATCTCATCCCCCCCACATCCCACATCACTAACTCATCCCTCCACATCCCACATCACAATCTCACCCCTCCCACATCACTACCTCATCCCTTACACATCCCACATCACTATCTCATCTCTACCTCTTCCCTTCCACATCCCACATCACTATCTCATACCCCCCCACATACCACATCACTATCTCATCCCTTCCACATCACACATCACTATCTCATCCCTCCCACATCCCGCATCACTATCTCATCCCTCCCACGTCCCATATCACTATCTCATTCCCCCCACACTTCCCATATCACTATCTCATCCCTCCCACATCTCTACCTCATCCCTTCCACATCCCACATCATTATCTCACCCCCCCCCCCCACATCCCACATCACTATCTCATCCCCCTCACATCCCACATCATTATCTCATCCCCCCACATCACTATCTCATCACCCCCCCACATCCCACATCATTATCTCATCCCCCCCACATCCCACATCACTATCTCATCCCCCCCACATTCCACATCACTATCTCACCCCCCCCCACATCCAACATCACTATCTCATCCCCCCCCCACATCCCACATCAATATCTCACCCCCCCCCCACATCCCACATCACTATCTCACCCCCCTCCCCACATCCCACATCACTATCTCATCCCCCTACCACATCCCACATCATTATCGCATCCTTCCCACAGCCCACATCACTATCTCATCCCCCCCACATCCCACATCACTATCTCATACCCCCCCCACACATCCCACATCACTATCTCACCCCACCTCCCCCCCCACATCACTATCTCATCCCCCTACCACATCCCACATCATTTTCTCATCCTTCCCACATCCCACATCACTATCTCATCCCCCCCACATCCCACATCACTATCTCATCCCTCCCACATCCCACATCACTATCTCATCCCCCCAACATCTCACATCACTATCTCATCCCCCCCACATCCCACATCACTATCTCACCCCCCCCCCCCACATCCCACATCACTATCTCATCCCCCTACCACATCCCACATCATTATCTCATTCCTCCCACATCCCACATCACTATCTCATACTCCCCACATCCCACATCACTAACTCATCCCTCCCACATCCCACATCACAATCTCATCCCCCCCCCACATCCCACATCACTCTCTCATCCCCCCCCCCAACATCCCACATCACTATCTCATCCCCCTACCACATCATTATCTCATCCCTCCACATCCCACATCACTATCTCATCCCCCCCACATCCCACATCACTAACTCATCCCTCCACATCCCACATCACAATCTCACCCCCCCCACATCCCACATCACTATCTCATCCCCCCCCCACATCCCACATCACTATCACACACCCCCACATCCCACATCACTATCTTATCCCACCCACATCCCACATCACTAACTCATCCCCCCCCACATCCCACATCACTATCACACACCCCCACATCCCACATCACTATCTCATACCCCCTCACATCACACATCACGATCTCATCCCTTCCACATCCCACATCACTCTCTCATCCGCCCCCCACATCACTATCTCATCTCTCCCACATCCCACATCACTATCTCATTCCTGCCACATCACTACCTCATCCATTCCACATCACTATCTCATTCCCCCCCCACATCCCACATCGCTATCTCATCCCTCCCACATCACTACCTCGTCCCTCCCACATCACGGCCTCATCCCTTCCACATCCCACATCTCTATCTCATCCCCCCCACATCTCTACCTTATCCCTTCAACATCTCACATCACTATCTCATCCCCCCCACATCCCACATCACTATCTCATCCCTTCCACATCCCACATCACTATCTCATCCCCCCCACATCCCACATCACTATCTCATCCCTCCCACATCCCACATCACCATCTCACCTCCCCCATCCCATATCACTATCTCATCCCTCCCACATCCCACATCACTATCTCATCCCTTCCACATCCCACATCACTATCTCAACCCCCCACATCCCACATCATTATCTCATCCCCCCCACATCCCACATCACTATCTCATCCCCCTACCACATCCCACATCATTATCTCATCGCTCCCACATCCCACATCACTATCTCACCCCCCCCCCATCCCATATCACTATCCCACCCCCCCCCACATCCCACATCACTATCTCATCCCCCCCACATCCCACATCACAATCTCATCCCTCCCACATTCCACATCACTATCTCATCCCACCACCACATCCCACATCACTATCTCGTCCCTCCCACATCCCATATCATTATCTCATCCCCCCCCCCCCACATCCCACATCATTATCTCATCCCCCCCACATCCCACATCACTATCTCATCCCCCCCACATCCCACATCACTATCTCATCCCCCCCACATCCCACATCACTATCTCATACCCCCCTCATCCCACATCACTATCTCACCCCCCCCCCACATCCCACATCACTATCTCACCACCCCCCACATCCCACATCACTATCTCATCCCCCCACCACATCCCACATCACTATCTCATCCCTCCCACATCACAATCTCATCCCCCCCCCCCACATCCCACATCACTATCTCATCCCCCTCCCCAACATCCTACATCACTATCACATCCCCCCCACATCCCACATCACTATCTCATTCCCCCCACATCCCACATCACTATCTCATCCCTCCCACATCCCACATCACTATCTCATCCCTCCCACATCGCACATCACGATCTCATCCCCCCCCACAACCAACATCAATATATCATCCCTCCCACACCACACATCACTATCTCATCCCCCCCCACATACCACATCACTATCTCATCCCCCCCCACATCCCACATCACTATCTCATCCCCCCCTCATCCCACATCACTATCTCATCCCACCCACATCCCACATCACTATTCCCCCCCCACATCACTATCTCATCCCTCCCACATCCCACATCACAATCTCATCCCCCCCACAACCAACATCAATATATCATCCCTCCCACACCACACATCACTATCTCATCCCCCCCACATCCCACATCAATATCGCACTCCCCCCCCCACATCCCACATCACTATCTCATCCCCCCCCCACATCCCACATCAATATCGCACTCCCCCCCCCACATCCCACATCACTATCTCATCCCCCCCCACATCCCACATCACTATCTCATCCCCCTCTCACATCCCACATCACTATCTCATCCCCCCCACATCCCACATCACTATCTCATCCCTGCAACATCCCACATCATCATCTCAGCCCCCCCACATCACACATCACCATCTCACCCCCCCACATCCCACATCACTATCTCATCCCTCCACATCCCACATCACTATCCCATCCCCCTCCACATCCCACATCACTATCTCATCCCCCCACATCCCACATCACTCTCTTATCCCGCCCATCCCACATCACTATCTCACCCCCCCCACATACCACATCACTATCTTATCCCCCCCATCCCACATCACTATCTCATCCCTCCCACATCCCACATCGCTATCTCACCCCCCAACTCACATCCCACATCACTATCTCATCCCCCACATCCTACATCACTATCATCCCCATCCCACATCAGTATCCCATCCCCCCCCACATCCCACATCACTATCATCCCCATCCCACATCCCACATCACTATCTCATCCCCCCCATCCCACATCACTATCACATCCCCCCCACATCCCACATCTCTATTCCTCCCCCACATCACTATCTCATCCCTCCCACATCACACATCACTATCTCATCCCCCCCCACATCCCACATCACTATCTCATCCCCACCTCCACATCACTATCTCATCCCTCCCACATTCCAGGTCACCAGGCCCCTCCTTCGGCCGTCTCACGCGCCGTGGACCGCCCCACCGCAGAGCCCCCAGCCCCGAATATGTCCACTGCTGCGCCGGATTGGCCTTCCCCCGACTGTGGCTGCGCTTGACTGTCTACAGTGTAGAAGGAGGCCAGTCAACACACGAGCGGCAATTTATCATGGCCAGTCCACCTAACCTGCACATCTTTGGACTGTGGGAGGGGAAACCGGAGCGCCCAGAGGAAACCCACGCAGGCACGGGGAAAATGTGCACGCCCCGCACAGTCACCAAGGCCGGAACTGAACCCGTGTCCCTAGCGCTGTGTGGCACAGTGTGTACCCCTGAGCCACCGTGCCACCCTGCAGTTTTAAAACTTGCTTTCTAGTTTCTGAGAGGGAAGAATGGCTAAGAGTAGGTGAATTGACCAGCACTGGTCTGCCGAACATGAGATTTGCCAGTGATGGAATAGTTACATTGAAAGACTTTCAGATATAATAAGTGGTCTGTTTACATCTGAAGATAGGATTTCACCGTGCGAATCATTCGTTCAGCTAGGCCATTAGATGTACTGATCCCTGTAGGTACATCAAATAAACTGAAAATACTATTTACCATGTGCGCAACAGTTTGCTTGATGTGTTTTGATGTGTTTTGAAATTGTCACTTCATGAGCAACTTGATAAAGTAATGATACTGAAGCCAGTGCAGTGAACATAAAAGAGGTGGGGCGGGATTTTCCGGTCCACCAGCCATGTTTTCCTGTGCGGCAGCGTGATTCTCTCTTCCCACAGCTGGCCAATCGTGTTTCCCATTGTGGCACAGGCAAATTGCCACTGTGCACCTTGGCACTGTCAGTCTGGATCTTGACAGTGTCCCTGCCAGCCTGGCAGTGCCACCTGAGCACCCTGGCAGTGCCAGGGTGGCACCTGGGTGGTATTGCCAGGGTGCCAATGTGGTACTGCTAGCATGCCAGGCTGGCAGTGCCAGGGTGCCCTGGTGGCATTGGGGTGCCAGGCATCGGCATAGTTAAGTGAGCAGTTAGGTTTAATTAACTATGGAAGTCTGGATCCCACCCATTGTGAGCGTGATCCAGATCACTACAGCTCACGAGATCATGTTAGATCTCGTGGGATGTTGCGACCATCAGGAATCCCAGGAGAAGTCTCTCGCCATTTATACCGGCCACATCGTGTCCCGATTCTAGCAGGATGCAGCTGTTAAATCGCACCCAATATATTTTCTAAATTACAAGGAAGTTTATTAAATAACCAAAAATGTAATTAAAGTTTGATGGTGATTGCAACATTGATAGTTCTAGGAAAAGTGGGTATAATATTGTTTCTAATCGAGAATCCAAGTCTAATTAATGTTATTGAGAGATATTTAAGATATCCATCAATACTTAAAGTAATATTTACCTAAATTCCCGAGTATAAATTTACCAAGTCTCGCAAGATACATCTATCCCAATTAAGGGTAGGACTATCATCTCTACAGTACAGCAGTTACCTTTACCTTCAGAGATGCTTGAGTGAATCCAATGAATCTAAAGGCCCCACTGTATAGTTCCAATATTTATACCGTAAAAGAATTGAACCTGCAGGAAACATGTTGAGAACTCATGATGAACAACATCTTTTGTTCTCTGTTACCATTCTTCATTTTTGTCAACATCCTTCAATCAAACAGGGTACTGAGAGGTGCAGGTTATGATCATTTCCTTGCAACACCCAGTTTCCAGGGTTTAGTTAAGAAGTTATTTTGGGTCAACTTTAAAGTTATCCATTATTAGATTGCAGTAGGTTACAATTTATTGATGCCTTGCCAAGGTGATGTAAATGTCAGTTCCTCTATTTTTTCCCCCAGAATTGCCTTATGTTAGGGAATGTGCCACAGGATGTTGTTGTCCATCAGCACAAAATTATGCCCAGGCATGTTTATAAACTTTTAAACCTTTGTCCAACAGATAAACTTTTAATTGAGCTTTTAATTTTTAATCTCTACTTCATAGAAGAATCACTCTTTTTTAATCTTATAACTCCTTATTTAGAGTTTGATTCTCTTTTAACTTCATATGTTTAGCTGCATTCCCTCACAAATGGCCTCATATGTTTATGAACATATTGAATTGAATCAAGCCATCCTTTGATGATGTGTTTTCCACAATTTCTGTGGTGTAGAATCTCCCGCTGATGGTTCTTATAGATGCTGGCATTTGCATTGCACAAGGTGTACCAGATCAATTTGGAGAACATCTTCACGTTTGATGTCAATAAAGTAAATTTGTATGTAAGGATATATTCCTTATTTTTGGTGGGTTAGGCAATCTGATAAATGTATCCTATCAGGGTCTTCTCGTTCATTCCCTGTTTATTCCCTTAGTGCCCCTTTTATTTTAGCTGTTACTATTGATGATCAATGGACATGTGTCTTTAATTCAAGCAAAAGAATCCAGAAACAAGAGAGATCACTGTGCTAGTCTGTGCTGGTTTAAACTGGAGTTGTAGACTAGCCGGCACCAGTGAGAAAGATGGGCTGGGACTCAGTTTGCTTGATGTGGCTGATGCCAATGAATTGGCCCAAAGTCTGTGTTCTGCCCAGTAATACGTGGTGATTGGATTTTATCCCACTGAAAAGGTTCTCAGAGACTTTAAAGTTTCAGTTTTGATTATGGCAGCAGGGCGAAAAGATCCAGCTAATCCTCTCCAGAAAGATTCAACTAACTCTCTCCAGCAGGTTGCTGTGAGGGCTGTCTCTCTCTCCAGAAAGCCTGTGGGTGTTGGATTCCTGGAACTACAGAGGCCCAAAGACAAACTACGATCTGAAAGCAAGGTTTGATGAGAAAGGCTATGGAGAAGACCAATACAGCTACAACAAAGACTTTATTCCGCAACCCACTGTGAAGAAAGTATGCCAAAAATCATCATCTGAAATAAAGACTCTTTGCCTGTCACTTACGAATTTTACCCCTTTCCACCCCTCTGTGTTTGTCTGTTGTGTGTGTATATGTGTGTGTAGTGGGCGGGGGGCAGGGTAAAGTGGGAGTTAGGTATTAGTTAATCATTAACCAGCTGCTGCGTATTTTATTATAGTTTTTGTTCGAAATAAACAGTAATTGTGTTTACATTTACCAATCCAGTCACAGAAATTATTGGGCAACCAAGGGCCAAAGATTTTGGGTATTTTTATAAGAAATATTGGTTAATTCACTTGTGTTGTGACTTTGGGCCGTGTGGGGTAGAATTAACCGTGCACTAGCCCAGGGTGTCGTAACAATCCAATGTCACCATCAGGATAATTGGTTTGTACCAAATATCACAGTCTTAATCTTGAATCTTAATCAAGAGCATTAGCAATCTTGGTGGTGCACTGGTAAACAGTTTACTGAGGAGAATTAGCTTAGTTGTCTGTTCTATTCATCAGAATCCAATTTTTGCAAGGAAGCCTCAGTTACTGATGTAAGATCCCCAACAATTATTTCAAGGAAATACCAAAAGGCCTGAAGAAATGGTGCCACGCAACACTGAAGTTTGGATTCTGAAATTGACTCTCATTGCATCCATTTAAAAACTGCTGTAATAGGGTCCAATTCTTACCTCTGAAGGTTTACTGAGGCACAAGAAATGGATCCCCACCCCACACCCTCCTCCAGTCCGTGCATCCACACATCTCCCCAAAAATGAACTCTCACTTGGTGCTTTCAATGTTTGTATTTCCCTTTCAGGCGTCCATGTATTTACATTTGTTCTCCTCCAATACAAGTGAAGGAATGTTTGATGTACCTGCAACTCAAGTTACAAAGCCCAAGAAACTACTTGTTTTCACAAGTCAGAACCATTTTTCAGATGTCAGCTTCTTTGGAAGCTGTGGATCAGCATTTGCCAGCTACTTAGACCGGCATGTTCACACTTGTTTAACTCAGTATTTAGGAGATTATCATCTATGCACTAACATCCCCACTTTATGTCACTAAAATCAGCTCGTTTACCCTGATCTTGGTTTCAGAGACTCACTTTTGCTTCTCTCCTGAGTGTTCCCATCCTATGGATTATGTGTCCCTGTTTCTGTTCAGGCCTATCTCTGTTCGCCAGTAAATTAGACTGTCTTAGCATCTTGTGTCAATCCTGTACCAATTATCATTTGAGCAGTGAAAAGGATTGAGTAAGTTCCACAAGATAGGACCTATTCTTTGGCCATATCAGAACATTAGTGTACAATCTTGCCGACTGAAAAATGCATCTGCTTTTGCTAACATTCTAACAGGCTTTGATTTGGTTCAAAGACCGAAGACAGTGTTCTGTAAATTGTGTTTATAAAAATGCATTGTGTTTAAACATTGAACTTTCAGATTTAAGAAAGATGTAAACACAAAAATAGATCTGTTTGAGTTAAATCAATGTTTGTTATTTGCAGCTATCAATATTTATAATGCTTTCACTCTTTACTGTAAATAACAGTGTTGCAAAACAGATCTAAAACATTGTTTTACTGTAACTGCATTCTCATTAAGATTTTTAAAAACTGTTTGAATATTCAATTAAAAGTATTTTGTTTTGTTAGACTACTGCCAAGCCATACAAGTCTGTTTAAGGTCCTACTAAATAAAGCTGTAACAACAAATAATGATGCATATAATGTTGACACAATCAAATTATCAAAGCATAACATCACAGAAATATTTGTAATCAAACAGTAATCTGTCTTTTCAGTTCATTAATATATTCATTATACTACACTGATCATAATTAACTCAGCACTAGAGGACTAGATATTTTCCCACTTTATATCCAAAATTCCTCTGTGCATTTTTACCTAAACACAAATTGGCTCCAGCAAGGTTAAACATAGAATGATTGATTTAAACGCATTTAATCCATCACAAAAGCACTCTCTTTGTTGAACAAGTATGTGTCTATGTTGTCTGAGGAACTATATATTGTAACTGTATATTGTAAGTGTAATGGTCTTCATCTGTTCTTCCAACCCCAATACCTCTCCAACACCAAAACAGTCTACATAATATCACTCACCTCCACCCCTTCCTCAGTCCATCTGCAGCTGAAATGCTTTCATTCATTTCGGACTCTACTATTTCAATCCCGTCCACTTCTATCCTTTACCCTTCATAATCTTAAATTCATCCAAAGTTTTGCTGTCATATTCTAACTCGCACCAAATGCTGTTCGCCCATCAATCCTGTGCTCACTGATCTCTACTGGTTCCCAGTCCACAAATTTAAAAATGATCATTCTTGTCTTCGAACCTCTTCCTGGCCTGGTCATTCCCTACCTCTGTTAAACTGGTCTATCGCTGTTAAATCTGTATCTCTATCTCGATGGTCTCCTCCAGCCACTCCAAGAATTTTGTGTTCCTCCAGCTCTGGCCTTGTGTATCCCCCATTACATTCACCCTACCACTAGCAACTCTCCTAAACTATGGAAGGCCCTCCCTAAACCTCTACGCCTCTCTCTTCTCGTTCAAGACATTCCTTCAAACCTATTTCTTTCTAAAAAAATATTTTTATTAGGGTATTTACAATTTTTATAACAACAATAAGCGCCATAAACATGGTACAATAAACATTTCCACCATCACAATCTTCACACACCCCAAACATTAAACAACAGTCTGGCCCTCCCCCGTCCCCCGCTTTGGCATTCTGCATCTGCTGACATTTTAATTTTCCCCGAGAAAGTCGACGAACGGCTGCCACCTTCGGGTGAACCTGAACATTGACCCTCTTAAGGAGAACTTTATTTTCTCAAGACTGAGAAACCCAGCCATGTCACTCACCCAGAACTTTACATTCGGGGGCTTCGAATCCCTCCACATTAATAACAACCGTCTCCGGGCTACCAGGGAGGCAAAGGCCTAGACATCGGCCTCTTTCATCCCCTGGACTCCCAGCTCTTCCGACACTCCAAAGATCGCCACCTCTGGACTTGGCACCACCCGTGTTTTGAGTACCATGGACATTTCCTTAGCGAAACCCTTCCAAAACCCTCTAAGCTTCGGGCATGCCCAAAACATGTGGACATGATTTGCTGGGCTTCCCACGCACCTCGCACACCTGTTCTCACCCCCGATAAACTTGCTCACCTTGGCCACTGCCATGGGTGCCCGGTGGACTACCTTGAACTGTATCAGGCTAAGCCTGACACATGATGAGGATGTATTAACCCTGCTTAGGGCATCCGCCCACAGACCCGCCTCCATCTTTCCCCCTAGCTCGTCCTCCCACTTGCCCTTGAGCTCCTCCACCAGAGTTTCCTCCGATTCCAAAAGTTCCTGATAAATATCTGATACCTTCCCCTCTCCCGCCGATGTACTGGAGACTACTCTGTCCTGTATCCCCCGTGGCGGCAGCAGCGGGAAGGCCGGCACTTGCTTTCTCAAGACGTCTCGCATCTGCAAATACCTAAACCCATTCCCTGCTGGCAATTCAAATTTATCCTCCAAGGCTTTCAAGCTGGGGAAGCTCCCGTCTATAAATAGATCCCCCATCCTCCTAATTCCTGCCCTTTGCCATCTCCGGAATCCACCATCCAGCCTACCCGGTACAAACAGACGGTTAGTATAGATTGGAATCCAAATTGATGCTCCCTCCACTCTCTTATATCTCCTCCACTGCCCCCAGATTCTCAGAGCCGCCACTACCACCGGATTTGTGGAGTATCGGGCCGGCGAGAACGGAGGAGGTGCCATTATCAGTGCTCCCAAACCTGTGTCTTTACATGACGCCTCCTCCATCCGCTCCCCCCCCCTCACGCCCCCCCCCCCCCCCCCCCTCCCCACTACCCACTTCCTAATCATGGCTATATTAGCCGCACAGTATTAATTACAAATGTTCGGCAGCCCCAACCCACCCTCCCCCCGACTGCGCTCCAGCAGCACTGTCTTCACTCGCCAGGTTTTACCCGGCCACACAAAGCCCTAAATAACCTTATTTACCCGTTTAAAAAAGGCCCTCGGGATGAAGATGGGGAGGCACTGAAAGACAAACAGAAATTTGGGGAGGACCGTCATTATCACGGTCTGTACCCTCCCCGCCAGTGATAGCGGGAGCATGACACATCTCTTAAAATTCTCTTTCATTTGTTCTACGAGCCAGGATAGGTTTAACTTGTGTAGTGCATCCCATTCCCAATCCCATTCCACCTGGATTCCCAGATATCGAAAGCTCCTTCCTACCATTCTAAGCGGCAGCTCTCCCAGTCTCTTCTCCTGTCCTCTTGCCTGTATCACGAACATCTCGCTTTCCCCCATGTTCAATTTATACCTCAAAAAATTACCAAATTGCCCTAGGATCCGCATAACTTCCCCCATCCCCTCCAACAGGTCTGAAATATACAAGAGCAGGTCATCTAAAGCGAGACACGCTGCTCCACTCCCCCCAACTCCGCCCTGAACCAGCCGTTTCCAGTTCCTAGAGGCTCTTAACGCCATGGCCAGTGGCTCTATGGCCAGAGCAAACACGAGCGGGGAGAAGGGACACCCTTGTCTCGTCCCTCGGTGTAGTTTAAAATACCCCAACCGGTTCATACGCACACTTGCTACTGGTGCCTGATAGAGCAACCGCACCCAGTCAATGAAGCCCTCACCAAACCCAAACTTTCCCAGCACCTCCCACAGGTAATCCCACTCCACCCGATCAAAAGCCTTCTCCACATCCATCGCGACCACCATTTCCATCTTCTCTCCTTCTGAGGGCATCATAATAATATTTAAAAGCCTTCGAACATTGGCCGTGAGTTGCCTGCCCTTTACAAATCCCGTCTGGTCTTCCCCTATCACCCCCGGGACACAATCCTTTATCCTTGTGGCCAATGTCTTAGCCAGCAGTTTGGCGTCCACATTTAGTAGAGAAATTGGCCTGTATGACCCGCATTGTTCCGGATCCTTCTCCCGTCTCAAGATCAATGAAATCGAGTCCTGCGACATTGTTAGGGGAGGACTCCCTTCTCTCTTGCTTCATTAAATGTCCTCACCAGCAATGGGCTCAATATCTCCGAAAACCTCTTATAGAATTCCACCGGTTAGCCGTCCGGCCCCGGGGCCTTGCCTGACTGCATGCCCTCCAGCCCCTCCATTATTTCCTCAATCTCAATTGGGGCTCCCAGCCCTTCCACCAGATCCTCATGTACCCACAGGAACCTCAACTGACCCAAAAACCGCCTCACCCCCTCCACCCCAGCCAGGGGTTCCAACTCATATAATTTGCTGTAAATGTCCTTAAACACCTCATTCACCCCCGTTGGGTCCAGGACAATATACCTGCCGCTACTCTTTACTCTCCCTATCTCCCTGCCGCCTCCCTTTTTCTGAGCTGGTGCGCTAACATTCTGCTTGCCTTTTCCCCATACTCATAAATCGCCCGCCTTGCCTTCCTCAACTGTTCCACCGCTTTCCCTGTAGTCAACAGCCCAAACTCCACCTGTAACCTCCGCCGCTCCTTCAGTAGCCCCGCGTCCGGGGCCTCCGAGTATCTCCTGTCCACCTGGTGTATCTCCTCAACTAACCTATCCCAGCCCATTCCGTCTTTTCTCTGTGGTCCCGTATCGAGATTAATTCCCCTCTGACCACTGCCTTCAAAGCTTCCCAAACCGTTGCTGCAGAGACCTCCCCCGTATCATTTGTTTCCAGGTAGTTCTGGATGGACTTGTTTACCCGCCCACAGATCACTTCGTCTTTGAACAAGCCCACATCCAGCCTCCACAGCGGGTGTTGTCCTCTCTCCAAACTAACCCGTAGATCCATCCAGTGCGGGGCATGATCCGACACTGCGATTGCCGAGTACTCAGTATCCACCACCCCCGGTGTTAGAGCCCTGCTCAGAACAAAAAAGTCAATCCGAGAGTACACCTTGTGGACATATGAAAAAAAGAAAACTCCTTTGCCCTTGTCCGTGCAAACCTCCATGGGTCTACTCCCCCCATCTGTTCCATAAACCCCCTCAATTCCTTTGCCGCATCTGGCACCCTCCCTGTCCTGGATTTTGACCGGTCCAATTCCGGATCAATGACTGTTAAAATCTCCCCCCATAATCAAGTTATGTGACTCTAAGTCTGGGATCTTACCAAACACCCGCCTCATAAGCCACCCGCACCCCCTCCAGCTTCCCACTCACCATTATGTATCTGCCCCCCCCCCCCCCGTGTCTGACACGATTCTCCCTGCCTCAAATGCCACCCGTTTATTAATCAAAATCGCTACCCCCCTGGTCTTTGAGTCCAGCCCTGAGTGGAATACTTGGCCAACCCACCCCTTACTCAATCTAGTATGGTCTGTAACCTTTAGGTGTGTCTCTTGTAACATTGCCACATCCACCTTCAGCTCCCTCAAATGCGCGAACACGCGAGCCCTCTTGACCGTGACAGGCCCGTTCAACCCTCTAACGTTCCATGTAATCAGCCTGGTCGGGGAACTTTCCACCAACTTTCTACCAACTAGAAATCACCCTTTTTAGGCCAGCCTCCAGCTCGCGGCCTCCTCGAGCCCCCCCCTCGGGAATCCTCCATCCCCGACCTCCCATTTGTCCCCTTGTTACAGTTCCTCCCCTTCAGCAAAGCAGCTCCCCGCTACCCCCTCCTCCCCCCCGGTAACAGCACCAGAAATCCAACCCCCCATATCAAGCTCAAGTTTATCACCTGCTCGCCCCCCACTGTCCTTCCGTCAGTCAGCTGACCAAGCTGACCTGATAGCTCCCACCCATGGCACCAAACAGATTGTCTCCCCATTGTTCTCTCACGTCTCCCCCCACTTGGGCATACATATTCAAAGCATCACATTCCCCAGTAAACAAACAGCAGAAAAAAGTGGAAAGAAACCACAGAAAAAAAAACCACAGAAAAAAAAACCACAGAACCCCGCCCCCCTCCACCCAGCTCCCAGTAAGACAAAGTTAACTTTAGCCATCGAAACAGCCCCTTATTGCCCATGACACTACTTATTCAAACCAGCACAAAAGTGATTGTCAACAAATCGCCATTTCAGTACCCTCCCCAAGGATTCAATGTCTTTAGTTCACATCCAGTCTTTTTTCCCTGATGAAAGTCAATGCATCGTCCGGTGTTTCAAAGTAAAATTCCCAGTCCTCATATGTGACCCACAGACGCGCTGGGTACAACATCCCGAACTTCACCCCCTTCTTAAAGAGGACCAATTTTCCCCGATTATACCCGGCTCCAAATTCTCCATACAGTGGAGGGGGGGGTTCTCCTCAAACAAAGAACAACAAAGAAATGTACAGCACAGGAACAGGCCCTTCGGCCCTCCAAGCCCGTGCCGACCATGCTGCCAGACTAAACTACAATCTTCTACACTTCCTGGGTCCGTATCCTTCTATTCCCATCCTATTCATATATTTGTCAAGATGCCCCTTAAATGTCCCTATCGTCCCTGCTTCCACTACCTCCTCCGGTAGCGAGTTCCAGGCACCCACTACCCTCTGCGTAAAAAACTTGCCTCGTACATCTACTCTAAACCTTGCCCCTCTCACCTTAAACCTATGCCCCCTAGTAATTGACCCCTCTACCCTGGGGAAAAGCCTCTGACTATCCACTCTGTCTATGCCCCTCATAATTTTGTATACCTCTATCAGGTCTCCCCTCAACCTCCTTCGTTCCAGTGAGAACAAACCGAGTTTATTCAATCGCTCCTCATAGCTAATGCCATACCAGGCAACTTTCTGGTAAATCTCTTCTGCACCCTCTCTAAAGCCTCCACATCCTTCTGGTAGTGTGGCGACCAGAATTGAACACTATACTCCAAGTGTGGCCTAACTAAGGTTCTATACAGCTGCAACATGACTTGCCAATTGAGAGTGAGACTCACTGTCTCACTCTCCACCGATTCATCCAATAAAATCCAGAAAAAAACAGGCGAAAAACGTCCAAAAGCTCATCACAGTCAGGAGCTATCAAATGCGCGACCTACTCCTCCATGGCCGCCATTGGAAGTCCCAAATATTTCTTTGACCAAGCTTTTGGTCACCTGCCCTAATATCTCTTTCTTTGGCTTTGTGTAAATCTTTGATGATGGTCTGTGATGTGGCTTGCATGTTTAAAACATTATAGGTGCTAGATAAATGAAAATTGTAGATAATCTGTTATGACCCCCCCTGGGAAGTAAGGGCGTGTGCACCATCCAGTCCCCATTAACCCATAATGAGTATGAGCTCCCCCGATAAGTGGGAACGGAGCTTCCCCCTTAAGAGGGAAGGCTCCACAGCTTAAACACCCCAGCCTTGGTGCAGGCCGGGGAGGGTGACCGTTCGGGGCGTGGGAGTTTAATAGTGCATCTTAATAAATCTCTTGTTGTAACCTACCGTCTCGCCTGTCGGATTCTACATCATCACTAATAGATAAGTAGAGGGGCGCATGTATTTTGGCAAGCTTTGTAGGGGTTAATCTTCCTCATCTTGAAGGCCATTCATTTAACACCCAAAACTGCTAACAGCCACTCCACCACTTCCTCTTATTGAGCTGTCACTGCATCACCAAAGTTGAAAGCCTCCTTGCCTGCTTTCATAGCAGAGATAATGCTTGTCAGGGCAGGATATGTCCATTACTAGAAATAGTTCTGGCTGGTTTAGCACAAGGCTAAATCACTGGCTTTGAAAGCAGACCAAGGCAGGCCAGCAGCACGGTTTAATTCCTGTACCAGCCTCCCCGAACAGGCGCCGGAATGTGGCGACTAGGGACTTTTCACAGTGACTTCATTTGAAGCCTACTTGTGACAATAAGTGATTTTCATTTCATTTTCATTTCAATCTCCCTTCTAGTGTGTCAGTTCTCTACATGTTGCCCTCCACCATTTCCTCATTCAGTGGGCTTGCTGCCCCATTGGCCCCTTCACTGTCTGCTTTTCCTTCCTATGAATAGTGGAATCTTGCAGCACATAGCCAGCAGTGGTGATATTCACAACTTTATCGAGACTGTAGAACAGCAGAAATGTTGCTCCCACATTGCTATGGTAGAACATTCAGCAATCTAGGTAGTGGTAATTAAGTGCCTCAGTCTATCTTTGCTCGGTTTTGGGTCAAGATTTTTAAAATTGGGTTCTTGAGCCATGGTTGCAAAATCTTGTCCGGGTCTTCAAATAATGCAGGAAACATTGGAGGCATCTGGACAGGGCAGGTAGGAAGAATCTGCTCCTGTTGATGGAATGTGCAGTGAGTGGCTTGGATCTGGAATGCACTACCTGAAAGCGGAGGCATATTGAACTGAGGCCTTCAAAAGAGAACTGGATAATTATCTAGAAAGAAAATATTTGTAGAGTTATGGAGAAAATTAAGTTACTTTGCAAAGAGTGAGCATCGGCATGATTGGCTGAATAGACTGCAACCATCCGATGATTCTAAGCTGCAAATTGCTAAGTAATAAAGGGATCAAGGTTTCTTCCTGGATGCCTTGGATAATTGTGGAGGCGCATATTCTGTGGTTGACATGGAGTAGTACCTCCTTCTGGGGGCCCATTCAGTTCAGTTGGCTGGACAGTTGGTTTGTGATGCAGAGCAAAGCCTCAAGTGCTGGTTCAATTCCCGTACTGCAAAAGCCCAGTCAGGAAGGCCCTTCCTTCTCTGGTGGTTAAAAGCACCACCAGTCAGCTCTAGCCCTCAAAGAGGAAAGAAGCCTGTAGTCATCTGGGACTATGGTGACATTTTTCTTTATTTTTTAAATATATTTTATTCAGAATTTTTTCGGTCAAACAAGAACAGTACAGGATTTTCCCCTTTTTACAACTTTAAAACAATATAAATAATAATGACCGTTTTTTTTTTTAACAAATAAATAATATATTAACTAAACGGCAACTGCCAACAGCAAAATAATAACTCTCCAAGACAATAAAGTCCCACATGCCAGTATAAATAACTAATATACAAACAACTATAGGAAACCCCCGAGGGCCCGCGTGGGCCCTCCCCCCCCCCCCCCCCCCCCCCGGTTGCTGCTGCTACCTACTCCATTTCCCTTATCGTTCTGCGAGGTAGTCAAGGAACGGTTGCCCACCACCTGGTGAACCCTTGAGCCGAACCTCTTAGTGCGTACTTTATCCGCTCCAATTTTATAAACCCTGCCATGTCGTTTATCCAGGCCTCCACGCCCGGGGGTTTAGCTTCTTTCCACACAAGTAGAATCCTTCGCCGGGCTACTAGGGACGCAAAGGCCAAAACATCGGCCTCTCTCGACTCCTGCACTCCCGGCTCATCTGCAACCCCAAATATAGCCAACCCCCAGCCTGGTTCGACCCGGACCCCCACCACCTTTGAAATCACTTTTGCCACACCCACCCAGAACCCATGCAATACCGGACATGACCAAAACATGTGGGTGTGGTTCGCCGGGCTTCCCGCGCATCTCCATCACCTATCCTCCACTCCAAAAAATCTACTCAGCCTTGCTCCCGTCATATGCGCCCTGTGTAGAACCTTGAATTGTATCAGGCTGAGCCTGGCACACGAGGACAAAGAGTTTACCCTACTTAGGGCATCTGCCCACAGCCCCTCCTCAATCTCTTCCCCCAGCTCCTCCTCCCATTTTCCCTTCAGCTCCTCTACCATCGTCTCCCCCTCATCTCTCATTTCCCTATATATATCTGACACCCTACGATCACCCACCCATGCCCCCGAAATCACTCTGTCCTGGATCTCTTGCGCCGGGAGCTGCGGAAATTCCCTCACCTGCTGCCTCACAAATGCCCTCACTTGCATATAGCGAAATGCATTCCCAGGTGGCAACCTATATTTTTCTGTCAGTGCTCCCAGACTCGCGAACGTCCCGTCTAAGAGCAAGTCCTTCAATTTTGCAATTCCTGCTCGCTGCCAAGATTTAAATCCCCCATCTATCCTTCCCGGGACGAACCTATGGTTATTCCTTATCGGGGACCACACTGAGGCACCCGTCACTCCCTTATGTCATCTCCACTGCCCCCAAATTTTCAGTGTTGCCACCACCACTGGACTTGTGGTGTACTTTTTCGGGGAGAACGGTAAAGGCGCTGTCGCTAATGCTTGCAGGCAGGTTCCCCTACAGGACGCCATCTCCAGTCTTTTCCACGCCGCTCCCTCCCCTTCCCCCATCCACTTGCGTACCATTGATATATTGGCGGCCCAATAATAGTCATTTAAGCTCGGCAGTGCCAGTCCCCCCCTATCCCTGCTACGCTGCAGAAACCCCCTCTTCACTCTTGGGGTCTTCCCAGCCCACACAAAGCTCATAACGCTCTTAGCCACTTTTTTGAAAAAAGCCTTGGTAATCATCACAGGGAGGCACTGGAACACAAAAAGAAATCGCGGAAGGACCACCATTTTGACCGCCTGCACCCTACCCGCCAGTGACAGGGGCACCATGCCCCATCTCCTAAAATCCTCTTCCATCCGCTCCACCAATCTTCCTAAATTAAGCTGATGCAAGGTTCCCCAGTTCCTGGCTATCTGGATCCCTAGGTACCGAAAATCCCTTGTTACTCTCCTCAGCGGCAAATCATCTATTCCCCTGCTCTGTTCCCCAGGGTGCATCACAAACAGCTCTCTCTTCCCCATATTCAGTTTATATCCCGAAAATTCCCCAAACTCCCTGAGTGTCTGTATTATCTCGGACATCCCCTCCACTGGGTCCGCGACATACAGCAACAAATCATCCGTGTCTAATGACACCCGGTGCTCTTCTCCTCCCCTAAGTACTCCCCTCCACTTCCTAGAGCCCCTCAGCGCTATGGCCAGTGGCTCAATTGCCAACGCAAACAGTATCGGGGACAGGGGACACCCCTGTCTTGTCCCTCTATATAGACGGAAGTAATCAGATCTCTGCCTGTTTGTGATCACACTTGCCACCGGGACCCTATATAAAAGCTGAACCCATCCAATAAACCCCTCTCCAAATCCAAATCTCCTCAACACTTCCCACAGGTAATCCCACTTCACTCTATCAAATGCTTTCTCAGCGTCCATCGCCACCACTATCTCCGCCTCTCCCTCCGGCGGGGACATCATCATCACACCTAGCAGCCTCCGTATATTAGTGTTCAACTGTCTCCCCTTAACAAACCCAGTTTGATCCTCGTGAACCACCCCTGGAACATAATCCTCGATCCTCGTCGCCATCATCTTGGCCAAGAGCTTGGCATCTACATTCAGAAGGGAGATAGGCCTGTAAGACCCGCACTGCAGCGGGTCTTTGTCCCTCTTCAGGAGCAACGATATCGTCGCCTCCGACATCATCGGGGGCAACGTCCCCCCTTCCCTGGCCTCGTTAAAGGTTCTCGTCAGAAGCGGGGCTAGTAAGTCCATGTATTTCCGATGAAATTCCACCGGGAACCCATATGGTCCCGGGGCCTTCCCTGCCTGCATGCTCCCAATCCCTTTTACTACCTCCTCTACCTCAATCTGTGCTCCCAATCCTGTCCTCTCCTGCTCCTCCACCTTCGGGAATTCCAGCTGATCCAGGAAGTGCATCATTCCCTCCTTCCCTTCCGGGGGTTGAACCTTATACAGCCTCTCATAAAATGCCTTAAACACCCCGTTCACCCTCTCTGCTCCCCGTTCCATCTCACCCTCCTCGTCCCTCACCCCACCTATCTCCCTCGCCGCCCCTCTCTTCCTCAATTGTTGGGCCAGCAACCGGCTCGCCTTCTCTCCGTACTCATACTGTACTCCCTGTGCCTTCCTCCATTGTGCCTCTGCCCTGCCCATAGTCAGCAAGTCAAATTCCATATGCAACCTTCGTCTTTCCCTGTACAGTCCCTCATCCGGAGCCTCTGCATATTGCCTATCCACCCTCAAAATTTCTCTCAACAATCACTCCCTCTCTTTACTCTCTTGTTTCCCCTTATGGGCCTTTATGGAAATCAGTTCCCCTCTGACCACCGCCTTCAGTGCCTCCCAGACCACTCCCACCTGAACCTCTCCATCATCGTTAATCTCCAGGTACCTTTCAATACATCCCCTCACCCTTATACACACCCCCTCATCCGCCAACAGTCCCATATCTAATCTCCAGAGTGGGTGCCGTTCCTTTTCCTCTCCTACTACCAGATCTACCCAATGTGGGGCACGGTCCGAGATGGCTATGGCCGAATACTCCGTCCCTGTCACCTTCGGGATCAGTGCCCTTCCCAGGACAAAGAAGTCGGTCTGAGAATACACCTTGTGGACATGGGAGAAGAAGGAAAACTCCCTACTCCTGGGCCTAGTGAATCTCCAGGGGTCTACTCCTCCCATCTGCTCCATGAAGTCCTTAAGCACCTTGGCCGCTGCCGGCCTCCTCCCGGTCCTAGACCTGGACCGGTCCAGTCCTGGATCCTGCACCGTGTTGAAATCTCCCATTACCAACTTTCCCACCTCCAGGTCCGGGATACGCCCCAGCATACGCTTCATGAAGTTTGCATCATCCCAGTTCGGGGCATATACGTTCACCAGGACCACCGCTTCCCCTTGTAATCTGCCACTCACCATCACGTATCTACCCCCACTGTCCGCTACTATGGTCCTCGCCTCAAACACTACCCGTTTCCCCACTAATATAGCCACCCCTGTATTTTACGCATCCAAGCACGAATGAAATACCTGTCCCACCCATCCTTTACGTAATCTGACCTGATCCGCCAGTTTCAGATGCGTCTCCTGTAGCATGACCACATCTGCCTTTAATTTCTTTAGGTGCGCGAGTACCCTTGCCCTCTTAATCGGCCCATTCAGCCCTCTCACATTCCACGTGATCAATCGGATCGAGGGCTCTTTACCCGCCCCCCCCCCACCCCCCCATGTCGACTAGCCATCCCCTTTTTTAGACCAGCTCCTCACCCGGTTCCCACGCTCCGGTTTGTCCCCCCGACGGTGTCCTCCCGTCCCGACCACCCCACCCCATAACAGCTCCCCCTTTCCCTTAGCAGCAGCAACCCAGTTAAACCCCCCCCCCTCCGCTAGATCCCTTTCTAGCGTAATTGCTCCCCCCATGTTACTCCCAGAAGTCAGCAAACTCTGGCTGACCTCGGCTTCCCCCGTTTATCCTAGGCCCCCCATTGTGTGAGGCCCCCTCCTTCCTGCGCTCCCTTTCCCGCCGCAATTACCATAGCGCGGGAGCAAAGCCCGCGTTTCCCACTCGGCCCCGCCTCTAATGGCGCAGCTCCCTCTCTCCTTCCCCACCGGCGCCCACAGTTCACCATACCCCTCCCCCCCCCCAACGAGGGGAATAGAGAAAATGTCCCCCCTCTTCCCCCTTCCCCGTCCCATACAATCCCCCCAAAACTTTATTACAGAAACTCTTTCTCTCTCCAGTCTAGTCCAACTTCTCCTCTACAATAAATGTCCACGCCTCTTCTGCCGTCTCGAAGTAGTGATGTTTCCCTTGGTGTGTAACCCACAGTCTCGCTGGCTGCAGCATTCCAAATTTAACTTTCTTTCTATGTAGCACCGCCTTGGCCCGATTGAAACTCGCCCTCCTTCTCGCCACCTCCGCACTCCAATCCTGGTACACGCGGATCACCGCATTCTCCCACCTGCAGCTCCGTGTCTTTTTCGCCCATCTCAGGACCATCTCCCTGTCCTTATAGTGGTGAAACCTCACCACTATGGCTCGAGGTATTTCTCCTGCCTTTGGTCTTCACGCAAGGACTCGATATGCTCCCTCCACTTCCAAGGGGCCCGTCGGGGCCTCGGTCCCATTAACGAGTGAAGCAATGTGCTCACATATGCCCCGACGTCCGCCCCCTCTGCACCTTCGGGAAGACCCAAAACTCTTAAGTTCTTCCTCCTCGAGTTATTCTCCAGGGCTTCCAGCCTCTCTACACACCTTTTATGCAGTGCCTCGTGCGTCTCTGTCTTCACCACCAGGCCCTGTATTTCATCCTCATTTTCAGCAGCCTTTGCCTTCACATCACGAAGCTCCAACTCCTGGGTCTTCTGTGCCTCCTTTAGCCCTTCAATCGCCTGTAGCATCGGGGCCAACACCTCCTTCTTCAGCTCCTCCACACAGCGCCGCAGGAACTCTTGCTGTTCCGGGCCCCACACCGAACGGCCTCCTTCCGCCACCATCTTGCTTCGTGCTTCCCTTCCTTGCCGCTGCCCCTGAGGATCCTCTGCAATCCAGCCACTACTCTCTTCTTTCTCCATATATATCCGGGGGGATTCCCTTCTATATCACCGCACAATGGTTTTAGCCGTCAAAAATTGCCATTGGGGCTCCTAATAAGAGCCCAAAAGTCCGTTCCAACGGGAGGTGCCGAAACGTGCAACTCAGCTGGTCATCGCCGCACCCGGAAGTCCCTATGGTGACATTTTAACCTGCTTCTCAATGTATTTGAGTTGAGGGGTGATGACCACATACTTCAATGATAACCTAGTGTCTTGCAAGGCCTGCCAGGTAGTAAACCTTCACTGGGAAAGTTGGTAAACATGGCATCAGTCACTCAATTGTACAGATTGTCGTTTGGCATATCTGGGCCTTGAGTGATGATCCTGTAATGGACTTCACAGCTGTAAGACAAGGGGGTTAATCTGGTACAGCAGTTCTCCAACCCATTGTTGGACCTTTGAATTGTATTGAAGAAAACCCAAATGGGCTCTAGACGGAATGTGTAAACTATTCCCTCAGATTACTACCCAGAAATTGAAGTAAAACATTGCCCCACTGATGTCCCGGAGCTTGAAACTTTCTGTAAGTCTGCTCATAGCAAGTGGCTTGGCTGCACCTCTCCCTCTGCAGTGAAGCGGAGGTGGCGAAGATAGATTTCTTCTGACATACCCGGGAGCTTGTGTCATGATTTGTAAACATGGATCCTGGGTTACTGACAGCAGTGAACATAATGCCTGAGGTCTCAAAGATCCTAAATCTTTTGACAGCCAATGAATTGATCCTCCTCATCCAAATCATTGACTATGAGAACATTCAAAGGGACTCCCAACTCCCAACTTTGTTAACTGTCGATTGCAATGCAGCAGTCATTGGCCAGGTTTCAAGAGAATCTTACTTCATGAAATAACGGCATCATCAAAATGGTTTATGCACACAGGATATTAAAGTATGCAAGATTATTAATGCATAAATGGATAAATACATAGAAAACTATGGGTGCAATCTAAGGGAAAAGTTTCTAAATGTGGTAGCGAGCGGGAACTACCGCGAGCTTCGCGAGGCCATCACCGGTATCAAACGTAAATTGGACCACTTAACGAGGCCCCACGGGCTTCACGCTGTAAATGATGGTCCTGCTGGCTGATTCACACGGACTGCGCTCGCCAGCTCCCCGCTAGAAAGGGTGAGCAGCACTTAAACCGATCCTGCAGAGCAAACCCCACACAGTTCACAGCCATGCAACTGCGGAGACCAGCCCCACGATTCAGAGATGCCAATCTAGCCAGATGATTCAACAAGGTCGAGATCAGACGGGACACCCTCTTCCCCCGAGGGGCTCGGAGGGTCAGCCACAGGGCAGCCAGTGGCGACTGGGAAAAGGTGGCAGCGACCATCCGCTCGGGGAACGTCACCAGGACGACCGCCACCCAGTGCCGTAAGAGGAACAACTTCCACTGGGCCAAAAGGGTGGGTTGGCATTGGCACCTGCCTACCAACCAACCCCCCCCCCCCCCCCCATGACCATGAGCCTTCCACCGCTCCTGGCCAGCATCATACTGTTCCCTGGCCTCCCAATCCTGCCATCCTCCCCCATACTCCCCATCCCCCCAGACTCCCCAGCCCCCCATATCCCCCATCCCCCATACTCCCTACCCCCCCATACTCCCCATTCCTCATCCCCTCATACTCCGCATCCCCCCTACTCCCCATCTCCCTATCCTCCCTATACTCCCCATCACCATACTCATACTCTCCATCCCCTCGCATCCGCCTCCCATACCTGCGATGAATGAAGCGTGTGGCTCACAATGAACCCCTAGGGATTCCATCCCTTAGCCTTGGGGACCTCGGGCTGCAGCGTTTGGTGCTGGTCCCCACAAACATGGACCAGATGGAACGGCATTCATGGTGGTCCCGAAGGGGATCGGAGGCTCCCAGCTGCATGCCCTGGCACTGCTGGTGTCACCTGGGTACCCTGGCAGTGCCAGCCTGGCACCTTGGCAATGTAATCCTGGCACCCTGGCAGTGCCACCTGGGTGCCTGCCTGGCACTGGTAAGGTGCCCAGGTGGGACTGCCAGCTGGGAGGAACAGCTGGTTTGGCACCGCCCACACAATCGGGCCGGGGTTGCCCGGTGTGGATGTTGTGGGGGGGCCATCCCATATTGCGTTCGGGCTGGGGGGAGATCAGGAATTTGTTTTGTGGGCCTCGGATATCGGGACGCCATTTAAAAATGACATCCCAATCTCTCGTTACAACAGGGAATTCCGACGTGCGGAGCTCCCCATGGTAAAAACGTTCCCTTTACATCCCTTATTCAAATCAAGTTGTGTTGAATAGCCATGAGTTTCTCAGGACTGCAAGTAGGCACGGTAGCACAGTGGCTAGCATTGTTGCTTCACAGCATCAGGGTCCCAGGTTAGATTCCTGGCTTGGGTCACTGTCTGTGTGGAGTTTGCACACTCTCTTCATGTCTACGTGGGTTTCCTCCGGGTGCTCCGGTTTCCTCCCACAAGTCCCAAAAGACGTACTTGTTAAGTGAATTGGACATTCTGAATTCTCCCTCAGTGTACCTGAACAGGCGCCGGAGTGTGGTGACTAGGGGATTTTCACAGTAACTTCATTGTAGTGTTAATGTAAACGTACTTGTGACACTAATAAAGATTATTATTATAAACTTTGTCCCCTTTTGGGAAGATCGCGCTTGAATATTTTTTCTTACTTTACTTGTTACTTGAACAAATATCGGAAACTATGCAGAGTTTTACATATTTTCTGGAAGGATTATGTGTTTGTGGTTTTTGCAATAGTTAGATATATTTGTACATTTTAAGCATTTTGTTAATATTGTCTGCATCTTTATCTAAGTGAGTTTTACCAGTGAAACTAACTCTGTACTTGTTAACTTTAGAAGCCTGCTTGGCTTTTTTCTTCATAGAATCCCTACAGCCCATCGAGTCTGCACCGGCCCTTGTAAAGAGCTCTTAAGCCCACACCTGCACCCTATCCCAGAAACCCGACCAAACCTTTTGGACACCTCGGGCCAATTGAGTATGGCCAATCCACCTAACCGGCACATCTTTGGACTGTGGGAGGAAACCAGAGCACCAGGAGACACGGGGAGGAAGTGCAAACTCCACACAGACCGCCACCTGAGATCAGAATTGAACCCTGGTCCCTGGAGCTGTGAGGCAGCAGTGCTAACCACTGTGCCGCCCACTTGCTGTGAGCTATATACAGTTAAATTCATATATTGAGTTGGCAACAATGCTTTTAGATCCAAACCCAGTTATAGCCAACTCAGGAGTGTGTTATCCTCGGCAAATGCACAGTCAACAGCCCCACTCACCCCAGAGTCATAATGCAAATAAATTAACTAATGATTCTTAGAAAAATACCCAAAGGTAACACAGTGGTTAGCACTGTTGCTTCACAGCACCAGGGACCAATGTTCGATTCCCAGCTTGGGTCACTGTCTGTAGGGAGTCTGTACGATCTCCCCGTGTCTGCGTGGGTTTCCTCCAGGTGCTCCAGTTTCCTCCCACAAGTCTCGAAAGACGCGCTGTTAGGAGAATTGGACATTCTGAATTCTCCCTCTGTGTACCCGAACAGGCACCGCAGTGTGGCGACTAGGGGATTTTCACAGTAACTTCATTGCAGTGTTAATGTAAGCCTACTTGTGACACTAATAAAGATTATTATTGAAAGTCTTTGGCCCTTGGCTCCACGATAATTACAGTCACCAGGTGTGTACGTTTAAATACAATTGCTGTCTATTTATAACGAGAACAATAATGGAATATGCAGCACACACTGCACCACATGCCAGCAGCCATACCGCCCGCTATGGCTGAGTGTCCTGGCAAAGGAAGCCACCAGCTACCCAATCCCGGCGCTGAAAGCATCTGACTGCTTCTGCGCGCTTCCTTTCTACCCTCTCCCCCACCCCAGGAGAAGACGGGCCACCACCGTTGGGAGAGGAAGTAGACCAGAGGGAGATTGCTGGACCTGCAGCGCCTCAAGCAGCAGTTCTGGTTCCTCATGGCATGTGTGTCACCACACCCACCACCACCACCACACCCCCTGTCACAGCCAGCCATGTGCCAGAGCCACCTGGACATTGCAGCGGCACTCCAGAGCATGGCCCAGTCACAGTGGGTGGTGGCTGAGGGGATCAGCGGCATTGGCCGAGTGCTGGGTGATGTGAGCCAATCACAGAGAGAGGTGGCGTAGTCACTGGCTGATGTGGCACAAACCCAGAGGGCAGTGGTCCACTCCCTGTACTCCATGGCCATGAGTCCTCATCCCGTGGCCGCGATGGGAGAGGGCCTCCAGGCCTGACTGCAGCAGGTGGCAGGGGAGCTTTGGAACCCCCATCCCAAGGAACCATCAGGCACCCTGAGGGAGGAGGAGATGATGGGGCCCATGCCGGTGACTCTCACAGGGGTATTGCCGGAACACCACGATTCCTCGGACTCACATCCTCCTGTCCATGGTTCATCTGAAGGGTAGTGGGCAGAACAGGGCGACACCATGCCATCTAGGAGACCCAAGCAGCAGCCGGGCCCATCCAGACCCGGTCACCCCAGAAGACGGCTGCCAAAAGGGACCCAGATCACAGGGCGGGAATCACAGCAAGCCGCCTCCACTCCTAATGTACCCCCTGGGGATCCACCTAGACGTAGTGTTAGGGTCCTTAAGGCCAGAAAGATAGACACCAGTTAAGTTGGCACGGGTGCAGCACACATTATAGCGATAGGGGCTAGGGCACAGACCTGTACACACATGTTCATCATTTCACAACAAACACCTGTTCACAATGTTTCAATATGCCTTGGTGCTCTGCCAGACGGGTGTGAGGGATGGCCTGGGCTGGCTGCAGAGGGGGCACTGAGGGGCAGAGGGAGATGGGACCCCAGTTCAGGCAGCGCTCATTGCTCCGGTGCCCCATCGCTCTACACCCCTTACCCCCCTGCCAACCCCCCCCCCTCCCCCCCCCCCCCTCCCCACCTCTGCCATCCAAAGAGGTCGGTGGAACGGTTTGAAGGAATGTCCAGCTTGCATGCAGGGATCACCCAGGTGGATGGTGGAAAGTGCTGCTGTGGGTAGGAGTCAGATATTGTCAAATGGTGCAGACTGCCAGAGCTCACCGCAGAGCGGGTAGTCCTCATCCTCCATCCCATGGACTAGACCTGCCGTTACTGCCATCCCAGGACCCGCACCCTGTAGTGAGGCAGGTAGGAATCATGGAAGGGGTTGCAAGGGCGGTGGCGCAGGGAGGGTGTTCATGAGAGGGGATGGGCAGCCGCGTATGTGTGGGGGTGGGAAATCAGTGCTGCTGGTCAGGACCCCTAGTCAGTGAACCTGGAGGCGATTAGGGCGCCCTGTATGCGCCGGCCCAGGCACACACATTGTGCGGCCTTCTATTCCTACCCGAACCCCATGTCCTGACCATCCACGCCCTCCCCCACATCCGCCTCGTCGGACGAGACCTGGCATTCATCCTCCTCCTCCAGCATGTCGCCCCCTCTGCTGCGCAATGTTGTGGAGGATGCAGCACAATACTGGAAGGCTCCTCCACTGTGGCCCAGGCACAGAACTGCATCTTCAAGTCGCCAAAGCACCGTTCGATCACACCCCCGGTCGCAGCATGGGGTTGTTGTAGCCGGTTTCCGCGTCAGTCTGTGGCCTCCAGGTAGGTGCCATCAGTCACGAACGCAATGGATAACCCGTTGCCGAAGAGCCAAGCCCTCAGCCGAATGTGCGCCTCGAAGAGGTCAGGAACCGTCATGCACGCTGCCAGGTATCGGGCACAGATGTGGTCACACACCAGCTGCACGTTCATCGAGTTGAACACCGAAGGTTTGTGAAGGCGGGCCCGTCATGGATCGGTAGGGAGGGCGACATGCATCCGGTCGATCACCCACTCGGCATCTGGAAAGGTCCTGTGGCGTAAAGGTTCAGGGTGACCGACACCTTAATGGTCATCGGAAGTGGGTGTCCTCCCCCATATCGCCACAGTACCAGGTGCACCATGATCTGGCAGACCGGTCATAGAATTTAGAGTACAGAAGGGGCCATTCGGCCCATCGAGTCGGCACCGGCCCTTGGGAAGAGCACCCTACCCAAGGTCAACACCTCCACCCTATCCCAGTAATCCATTTTTTGGCAATTTAGCATGGCCAATCCACCTAACCTGCACATCTTTGGACTGTGGGAGGAAACCGGAGGAAACCCACGCAGACACAGGGAGAACGTGCAGACTCTGCACAGACAGTGACCCAAGCCGGGAATCGAACCCGGGATCCTGGAGCTGTGAAGCAACTGTGCTAACCACTGCCTCCCACAATATTTCGCACTGTCCCCCTGCTCAGCCAGATCTTTGATGGCATGCCCGGTCCGGCAGGTTCTGCCGGTACACACGAGGCTTGATGCGGTGCCTCCTGCCCATCTCATCCTTGGCTTGTTAAGCAGCCAGCTCTCCATCCTCACCAGCTGTCACCTGTCCCTCTGGGGCAGGCTCCGCCACTGTAGGGTCCTCCTCAAGCAGGCCATGCTCGTACAGGCTCAGTTCATTCCCCAGGGCTATTGCGGCTAAGAAGAAGAGCACCATTCCTGATTGGATTCCGAAAGCCACTGTCTGCAGGAGGTGTAGGGCAGATATGTTCGAATGGTGCATAACCCCGAGCCCAACCAAGGCCACCAGGCTATGTGGTGGCACTGGCCTGCTCTGCCCCCACATCTCCTCTCCCTTCCCCATCACCACACCCACATCCGGCCATTCCCCCTGGCGCCCTATCCTCTGCACCTCTGGCCCTGTCGGTGCCTGGCACTGTGGGGGCCACTCACCTGGCACCTGTCCTTGCTGCCAGAGGTACCATTAGCTGGTACTACCATGCCAGCGGTATACTCCGTGGCCTCCATTCGTACTGTCACCCCTCCTGCAGCGGATACTGTGGGCCTTGCTGCATGCTGCCCCACCGGTGGGGGAAGGGGGGTAGTTGGTGGGGGTGGGGTGGTAACGGTGGGGTAAAGGCTGGGGGCTGGGGTGCGGGGGTAGTGGTGTGGGGGCATCCATACAGCCGGTTTCACTCTGCGCAACCACGGGTCACAGAGGGCAAGATAGCTTCCTTGCAGGCCATGGCATTGGTGGTCCGTGCCTGGACATGCCAGACCCGTGGGGGTGAACCCGACTCCACGGCACATCCCCTTGTCACCCCCCCGTCACTCCCCACTGCCCTCCCCTCGACCTGGTGGAGGCCCCTCTCCCCCTCCTCTCTTCCCCCTCCTCTCCTGCCCCCCACCCCCTGATAGGCGCTCTGCTGTGAGGACCACAAAAAATCCAGCACAGGTTTGTAGAATCAAACAGGAAGTAACTTTATTTACAACAATACGTACGCAGCAGCAATAGTTCATCACTGCTTCCTTCATTAGCCGGTACCACACTGGACAGCTCTATTTATACAGGTGTAACTACTGGTGATTGACCGCTCCTCTCATTGTGGGAGTGCATATTCCTCAAGGGGCATGGGATAACTAATTATCCTCAGCCAATAGGATCCAGGCAGGTTATAACATCTGCCAATGGCAGGACCGG
>NC_092709.1:112515097-112595097 GCF_047496885.1 Scyliorhinus torazame | reverse complement strand
CATGTTAGGATAATGTTTGAATTTTTGGTAGCTTTCAATGTGTTATGTTTAATCACATGCACCTTGATGGTTTCATCTGTTGCACTTAATAACAAAAAGAGGAAATGAGACTTATTACTGGAGAAAACAAGATTTTATTATTTTTTTGATTTAAATGTTGTAATAATTTATTTAGCAACCAGACAACAAGTAGCATGCTCCAAGGAATCAGATTTTTTTCAGGTTTTGTCAGATTTCTGATTGGTTGATATGAGTGCAAGAATAAGGTTATTAAATATAGTTGGCAGTTTTGGTATTCAGAAGTGTTTCATAGATTGCATTAAGCAAAATACTTGGAATGCAATCTGCAAAAACTAAGCTATTGATGACATTTCAGAACTCTTATACTTGCACTTAATGTTCAGATGAGAAGTGCATTTAGTTTTTTAAAAATACCCAAAATTATATCCTCTACTAGGTACCATCTCACAGCCAGGTGGGTGGGATAGTAGTCTTGGGGCTGCAGACTTCCCAGTGACCACATTGACACAATTTTGCGGTTTCCAAACTTGAGTGATGGAACTGCAGGGGGGAGTTAAAAAGAGACAAAATTCCAGTACTTCCTCTTCAACAGCTTCTATGTGGTGCTCCATCTAATGGCCTGCCCAAGTATTGGCAAACCTTACTGAACTGAGGTGTGGGATTTGACAGGCAAACTTGAGACGCCTTCCGGACTGAAATTTCATGCTACTATTTCTTCATGAAGAAAATATGCATGAGGAAAATGCACTGAATGTACTTTATTTCCAAATTGTGTTGTTACATGCAATCAATTTGAATATATGATATGCTATGATACCCGAGTACATAAAACAAGCATATCATTAACCCTGTCGTATCCAGATGCACTCTTATGCTGCCATCTGTGGTGTTTATACTCCAATTAACACTTCTATAGGAGAATCCCTCCCATTACTTAATTCTGTACAATTAGAAGCTCTAACTAAGCCTCTGCGACTCTTCAGTTTCCATCTTTCATCCTAAAAATGTTTCAGCTACATCCTTAGTACTAATCTCATTTGCCTTTCCAATTATCCTAACAAAGACCTCCCTTCTTTTCATGACCCAAACCATTATCTTTGAGAATCGAATTTGTTCCCATTGACAACACATTGAAATAGCCTTGCATTAGATACAAGCCCCAGTCATGTTTTCCACTGTGATATCATCAAATCACAACCACTAGCAATAAGTAAGCTCAGTCCTATTGGTTATCTGGACCACCCATGCACAACCATGTCGTATTTTTGTTTATAAATTATCATTCACCTGTTCTGTGCCAACTTGGTACTCTTTAATATACAGGGAGAACTCAAAGAATTAAACAACCTTAAAACAAATACTTGTCTATACTGTGTGAAACAACCTGCTGTGTGGAAATATTATGAGGTTCTAATAGCTTTAAAGATGATCAAATATCTTCACTGTTAAAACTTTATACAGCTCCATAACTTTTATGCTGGAGATAGTGCCAAACAGCATCAGGTTAATAGTCTACTGTTCACAATGTCATACATTGAACAGGTCAGATGTTGACTCTAGAACCTACAGATTCATTTTGTAATTTGCTAGCAACCTGAAACTGCTAAGTTATATGTTGAGACTAAAAGTACATAGAATAAATATGATCAATGAATTGCACATTTTTATTTGATAGCATAAAATTCAAATCACGATGCTTTCCATAATTTGTCATTAACATAAGTAAGATTGCAGCCCATGAACTGAACAATAGTATGTGATCAGCTTTTTTGACAGTTGGTGATTTGAATGAGCTCTGAATTTGCACCTTTCATCTTTTGTACCACAAATAAACTATAGTCTCTAGTTGATCCTGAAATTTAAAAACTCTGCTTTAGGGGTAGATTTTTTGCCAATAGATGTTAGTTGGTATGGTTCTGGTTTGCTTTGCCTTTCCCAAAACATTAACCTTGTCTCCTTCCTACTGTCGAGATGCTTTTAAAAGCCAAGCTTTGGTCACGGAGATTTACCTCATCTAATATTTTGGTCTTTTCAACATGCATGGTGTCGGCAGTATCGGGGATAACACTGCATGCCAAAGTTGGTTTTCCTCAAAATAGAGGCTAAGCTGAAAAATACAGTTATTGAGGATACAGATAATGTCTATCTTTGCAAGGACTTTAGAAGATGTATGCTGAAAGAGTACTTCTGTATTCAGGGTGAAATTCTCTTTTGGGTGACCCTGGGACTGAATTGTCTGTGGCTTGCATTCCTGTCGGGGGCGCTATCAATTCAGGACATGCTAATGGGCCAGCACTCTGCTGGAGCGAATTACGAGCATGTCCCAGCACAGCAGACGTTCTAACTGCTGGGGCTGGAGATGGCGCCGAAGAGCTTGATAGTTGTATTGAAATGCTCCACTTATCACACACTCACTGCAACCACCAAGATGGCTCAGAGAAGACCTGTCCCCGAGGTCGGGAGTCCGAGGTGGACCTACAGCTTCATGCCAGCGAGGAGCGGAGAGGCGCCCTCTTCCCCAGGATGGGCCACAGACTCAAGCCTGTCATCCTGAGCACTGCCTGGGAAGTGGTGGCATAGGAAGTCAGTGCTGCCAGTCTCACCAGGAGGAGACAAACAGTGAGCGGGAGGGATGGGGGCCACTGGTGAGTCCTCTATCCTGAGTAGGGCAGAGAATCAGGAAGGATTCTAAAGGCGACAATGCAGGTATCCTCCAGTTGGGATGAGATCTGTTGATCCCCTGTTTCCCCTACAAGAGGCAGTGCTTCTGAGGAGTGCAAATACCTGGTGGGCTACTGATTGAGCTTGGCCCTTGATACAGCTGGGGAATGAGGGTGTCCAGAGGGGTGGCCTGGATGGGCTCCCAGATGACCAGAGGCCTTCTGAGCATTTAAAGGACACAGGTAGCACTCAGCAGTGTGAACCGCAAGGAGCCTGTAAGTAGCACCAAGGGGTGTGTTTAAAACACAGACTGCAGCAATGGTGGTCTGAGCCAGGCCACCTCGATGCTGAGGGGGACAGCCAAAGTCTACGGACTTAGCACCAAGTCACAATCTCCAGCCCGGGCAGCCATCCCCCAGCAAGCCTGACAGTTTTCAATGGTTTTTTAGTGTTTGTTTTAGCCTCCCGCTCCTCTTCTGCAACTATGGAGCCCAGTCCACGTTTGTAAATACTTGTAGTAATTCACGCCCTTTAGACTTGCACCTGAGAAGAGCGGAGCATCGTGGAAGGGCAGAGCATACTGTGTCTAACCCGCTAATCACATTTAAATAAATGCAAATGCCAGTTTTGCATGCCGCCGCCAGCGTGGGGCGCAAACCTTGTTATCGCCATCAGCAAGCGACCATAGCATGGTGCCTGAATCGACGTCGGATGCGGACCTAGATTTTGGCTGGATGCCCGATTCTCCCCCGATTGTGGTTCGTTTTTTAGGTGGTGGCCAGGCGGAGAATTTTGCCCTCTGCATGTTTTTAATATAATAGCTTGCACAAAAGGATTACTAAAATAACTTTAATTGCCTTGGTGCTATGTGTCCTTTGAAAACTCACATATCTTTAATGGACATTCCAGGTAAAATATTGAAGCTAATGTATTACTTTTAATTACAGATTTCAAAGTAAACTTTGGCTAAGTTAGCTGCTGGATGTTTATTATATTATTGGCATTAATTTATTCACGGCAAGTTATGATTTGTGCATATACCTCCATTGAAAATAGGGGCATACAGATGGTGCAATAAAACAAATGCTTCAATGCACATTTGTCTTTTATATTTTTCAAAGGCAATAGGAAGTATATTAACTCAAAGAATAATTTAGAAATCTTAGTCCTAGTGGAAAAGTTCTCCAGTTTAAGTCTCAGTTTTCTTTGCAGCCTAGTAGCCTTGTGTTTGCACCCTTTTTTATGCGAAAAGGGAAACTATCATTGTGTATTATTAAAAGTTGATTCCAGAATGATTTGAATAATAATATAATAATAATCTTTATTGTCACGAGTAGGCTTACGTTAACACTGGAATGAAGTTACTCTGAAAAAGATGCCAGGCTCCAAAATGCTTGGTTTCAATTGGTATAAAGGCATCAGCTGACTTACAAAATCCCCATTGTTTCAAAGATAAAAGATATTGCATCGAAAAATATATCAAGGATGAAGAAAATGTCCCACTCGCAACCTTTTTAGGTCAGTAATTTATGGCTTACCACCATTGATTAATCTGAGGCAGATTTCAGATCTGTTACCAGAGTCCACCTGATACAGTTACCGTATTTTTTGTTGTCAACCAGGATCACAATATTTGGACTCCAGAAGAGTGCCTCCTGTGTTGGAGTGGTTGCTGAAATAGAAAGTACACAACCTGTGAAAGGAAAAAGGGATAAAGTCTATATATATTATATATAATATATAAGTCTATATATTGCGGTTCGTTAAATCGCACTTGCCAGTTGCAACAGTAAGGAGATCAGCCCAATTTATATAAGAGTCACCAGTGCGAGAATCCCAGTGGGTTGCTGTATTAGAATGCAATGGGGGTCAGAGATAGGGCTGTGGTGCTGATTCTCTGGTCCATGCTACTTTTGAGCATATCTTCAGAGAAAGCATGGAATGGATAAGTGAATGTATATATAAATATTTGAGTGGCTCCAGAAGTGATCAACTATATGTAAAAATAATGAAGTTTATGGCTTCAATTGTCAAAGCTTCATCCCTTTTAACAGAACACTGGTAACATGCTAGTATTGCCTTATGAGGAAGGTAGTATGAGGTTGAACAGGAGGTATAAATGCATGGTATGCAGTATCAAGACTGGGATTTTTTTGTGGACCCAAGGGCAAGTGAAATGAGGAGCACAAATGATTGTTCTCAGGATAGAAACTGTACGGATCAAGTTGTTTTCTCATATCTACTTTCACATTCTTAGGTCAATCAGTACAAAAAAATTAAATATTGGTTTTATGCATTTTTAATTAAATTTTGAGATACATCCTTTATTGTATTTCACATGATCTATCTGTACTTCCTCTCATTGTAAACAATTGTAGCTAGTTCTACTATGTGTGCAACAGATGCAAAGGGCCAGTCATTGCATGCTTATATTGCCCTGTGTGCACTTCCATTGTTTCCTGTGGGAGAGAACATCGGGTCTGTGTTATAATGATGGCTCTATCTATCTCTTCATGGGTATGTACCCTGCAGACCTCACACAGAGAAAAATGTGAAGGTCCCACTGTGTGGAAACAGCATGAAATAAACAGAGAAAATACTGTATTTCACTTTAGATAATTTAAATAGTCCTATTGCCTAATCTATTGCTTAGTTTATATGTGACCAAAAACACATTCCATAAATAGTAAATGTGATTGTAGTGATCAGAATCAGATAAGTCCCTATATAAATACCTTAATAGTGAAATTAGGGTCTGCAACGGCCAGAGGAGGAGGATGCTATTTGACAGCTGGCAAGCAGAATTTGAATCATTTTGTTTTATTTCAATGCACCAGTATATAATTCATTAAGCCTTTAAAAAAAAATACAAAAACAATGTTTGAATTGCAAATTTAGTTTCAGACATTTAGGGAATGATTGAAATAAGTTGTTATTCTTAAAGAAGCAGCATTCTCCCTTGGAAAGTCTTATTAAAGAATAACACTTGGCTGCAGTTTAGTCTCTATGTTAGTTGTAATGCTCGAATTTCTTCCAAATGCAACTTTAAATATGACCGGTTGTGACTAAAATTGTACTGCTTCAGAGTGAAAGATATAAGAAAAGTAACTTATTTTTAATGTAACGACCAACAAATCAAAAATGTGAATGTGGCGGTTGAAATGCTTTTTCACAGACTGCCCACTGCTCTTAGCTCATAATAAATTATATAAGCATTAAATTATTTTAAACACTAAGCACTGTTGGATTAAACTGTGTACTAATTATAAGTTAGTAACATGTAGAACATAAAGGTGAAAGAATACTTTATTAAGATGGAAAATAAGGTTATCAGACATTAAGGAAAACAAGGTTGAAGGTTTTAGCAATTTCAGTATATTTATAAACAAAAACATGTAATCTGCCAACACCCGCAACGTAATTTAATTTAGCTGTTGTAAATATTTTTCCATTGAAAGTTATTTGAGGAAATTTATAATCTTGTGGAGCTGAATGATGTATTTTATGACCATTATTATTTCTTTTAAGTTTTATAATCACACTTGAGAACATTACAAACCAAGAGGGCACCAGCAGAACTCCCACCAAGAATTCCTACAGTGGGGGGTTTTGGGGTAGGATCGTAACATAATGGAAAACATACATATTGTTGTGGCCTGAGTAAAGCTTTTCTAATGTGCTGTGACATTTGGAATTTTTCACGTTGACACTTCCTACTTTGTCCTTTAAAACTTTTATTCAACTCAAACCTCAGTTTATGGAAGAAAAGAAAGAGCAAGTACATCTGGAATTTAGTAAACATTTATTACTTGGTTCACTAGGCTTAAAATAAAGGATAAATTCTTCTTCTATATTCTTAAAAAGTGAGACAGTACAGTAAAGATCCAATGTGAGACAGATATTCTTTCCAAGTCAGGGTGTTTTTTTCAAATTCAGTTTGCTTTTGCTTACATCTTTCTGCTGTTTGGTTTTCAGGTATTTTCTGTTACAAACAACACAGAATGTGCAAGGTTGCTGGAGGAAATCAAGTGTGCCCAATGTTCACCATATGCACAGAATTTATTTCACTTACCTGACCAAGAAGAAGCATCAAACAATGAGCTAGATTTTCCCGTGTTGTGCAGAGAGTTTTGCAAACAGTTCTACTTTGCCTGCAGAAGCCACGTAGCAGGTAATAAAGGCAAGACATTTGAATGAACCCTGAAATCATATAAATCCTCATACCTTGTTGATACATTATGAATCAGTGTTGGGGTATTCATACTAGAGCCATGGACCTTTAGTGTGAAATGGAAGGGGTGGTAATGGGTACCATTAAACAAAATGAGTGTTTCCTGAAAAGTCATTACTTCAGTACTGGTGGCTGATGTTGCTGCCACCCTGTTTGGAGTTGCAGTAACATTCAGGAAAAGCTGCAGCCACCCCCTTTTTCCCAAACAAAAGCAACATTAAATACAATAATAGCTGAAATAATTTATTTTAATACTGCTCTAATAAATATGCAAATCAAGATGCAAGGTGTATCATTCTACATCTCATTCTGTGATGGATGATTAATCCTTTTGCAGCAAAGCTTATATCTTTAATATTGTGCATTTAAATTCAATGCAGGACTTTTGTTTTTAAAAAGGAACACTTTCGAAAGGGGAGCTCTTAATTTCCTTTTGTGTGGTTTCACAGATGTTCCAAAGCTTCCTGGAAAATGAAAATATTATTATTTTATCCACAAAACTACTGATTTTCTTCCACAGTTCCCTGCATACAGCTGGTTCTTACTCTTTATCACATCCCTGCAGACTGAAAGGAGGCGGGGGGTTACATTTTCCAAGTCTGCTTGCTAGGCAGTCATAACAGATTAGATTTTGGTGGATATTATGCACAAAAAATAATGCTTCGTGGGATTTTTGAACACTTTTCCCACTCAACAAATTAACTAATCCCTGACCCTGGTGATCTTGTCCTCATTTTTCTGGGACTGACTACTTAATTTTTTTTTTAAAATGCAGTTGAACTGAGCAAAGGAGTTAATTGGAGTGTGTTGAGCAGCACAGGAGCTGGTGCCACAGGAACCTTTCTCCCCAGATCAACATATGTGGTGACGAATGACAAATTTATTTTTCTACAAAGTTTGTGTATATGTAAAACTGCTGAAGTGCATCAAGATGTCAAGTACTTTGGGTGACCACCCAGGTTGTCTTGGAAGATAACCAGATGAAAGCATAACTTTAGCACTGGGACATGGATGGGGCTCAGGGGTGTGCATAAGTGAACCAGCAGCCTGTTTTTCAGCCGAGCTAGACGATTTGCCTATGTTAGACAGATGCTTATAATCAGCATGTGGCACCACTTGCTATTGCAGAGGTCGGTGCTAATTGAAAGCTTTTGTTTTGATACCAAAGATAGAAAACAAATTTTGTTGACAGAGTGGTCATTGACAAGCACCCTAATTGTATTTATTTAAAGTACCCAATTGGAATTAAGTTTCCAGAGAATTATACAACAGGAGCTAATCAAATCAAAGAAAATCATCTAAAATGCCATTTTTTTTTTGGTTTTTAAACTTGAAAATTACTGTTTTTGATGTTACTAATATTGTGGATGCACAATCTTTAATTTCAAAGGAACCGTTTGACTTCAAATCAACACATATGTAAATAATAACACTGTTACAAGTGTAAAGTACATTAATCTGAAAAGCTTTTGTTGAAGTTTGCATACTCATTTGAATTTTTTTGATTTGTTTTATCATTATGGTAGTGTTGAAATCACTGAGAATAATTACAGTTTATCATATATTTACACACCACAATCAAGGGTTGCTTACAACATAAAGCCAATTAATGAAATCAAAATCTTCAGGTTTGTAATATGCAAGTACGTTGCAACAGTTGTGGGTGGCCTGGTGTTTTACTGTATTAACACAGCAATGTACTTGGCCACAAAGTGTTTAGATATTGTTTCTCTATTGTTATTCCCCACACAAAGCGTTATCGATGGCAACTCTTCATGAGATAAATGCAATTCAGATAGGCTGTACAGAGAGGGAGGGGAAATTGTGGAGGGCAAACCCATACGTGTTGCTGTTAACTTCGTGCATTCAGGAATGGCTTGTCTTATCCAGTGCACTAAAGGGATGGTGTTTTGAACAGCAGACAGAGCGGATTGAAATATAAGAAGATAACTAAAAAGGAAGCATGTAAATCAAAATATTACACAGTACAGAAAGTGTTCCCAATCTGAAATTCATTAGTATCAATATGAATACTGTAGCAGAGTTTGTCCCATGCCTTTACAACTGATATCAAACTTTGTTTTATTTCCTCCTGCTGCTCTTCAAGATAATGTAGGCACGACTATAAAGAAAAGAATACGGCTTTATAATGGCATACACATTTTTGCTAAATTACCAAAAAGGATAATATACCTTTTTGACTTTTAGTCCATCTTTGTAAAGATCCTAAAACTGTCTAGATTAAGAATGACAGGCTTTCTGGTAACTCCCCTATGCTGTCCATGCAGAGCAGGAAGAGGGATTGTGTCTGTGATTCTTCGTACAGTACATAACTGTTTGTAACATGATTAAACACTCAATAAAGCTACAAGAAATTTGGAAATAGGTGCAATGAAAGGGTTCCAAGAGTGGTTTGCCTACCTTCCACTTCAGCTGTGAAGTGATGTAGATTCTGAGAATTACATTTTAAATCAAAAGATAAACTAAATGAATAAAGCAAAATGTAAGTGTTGTTTAAATCATTTTAAAGACCTTTGAAACTCACTCATAACTTGATTATTTATAAGTTATGAGATACTCCTCTTCAAACGTAAATCTGCTATCACTCCTATTCCTTATTTATAATGTAGCACTGTTTTGTAACACCAAAAACATTAGAATAGGCCTGACTATTCTCTCAACAGGACCCACAGCAGTCAAAGTGGAGAATGAAGGTGATGAATTTTAGGCATTTGTCATAATTTGTGTTTCGAAAGGGTTGCAGTGTGTCGGGAAAAAAAAATTAAAACTAACATGCCCACGACCATGTTACTGTTTCATTTTTATTTCTCTTTTAAACTAGAGATGACATTTCCTCACTTTCCTGGCTCTTTGTGAGATCGTCCTGCGGCTATGGGTGTTTGTTGACAATTTATTGACAAAATAATGTGGGAACAATTACTTTTATGTTTAAAGTGAACTCTGCATCTCGCCACCAAATGAAATAACACCTGAATATATGTTAGAGCTCATATATTGTCACAGAGATTTTGCAGTGAAAAAGTTTAGGATTCTGTTTAAATGTTTAAAAACGGTGCAGTTTTGTTTTAGTTTGTAAATCTAAATGACTTGTTATGCTTTAAATAGTTATTCGTCACTGAAAGTATTAGCAGTTGCCCACTGTATGTATCAAGATAACGAACATGCTAATTATTTTTAGAAGCATCATTTACAAAACAAAGCGATATACTGGTTCTTCTTTGATTCTATAGACCGGAAGCTTTGACTTCAGGGTTCTTGTTGCACATGCAAGCATTTACTAGTGTGAACACCAACAATTTATTTTAACATCTGTTTTTCAGGACTATTCCAAACTACTTCTGATGAATTCTGCAACCTTTATTCAGCAAAGAACAATGGGATGTGTTTTCCAGACTCTACCAGAAAACAAGTACAAGGTCCAGCTTCCAACTATTTAAACCAGATGGATGAATATCACAAAATGGAACAGATCAACAGGTTCAATAAGATCTCTGCTATTTGATTTAGAAAACCTAGTCATAGTCATGACACTGAACAAACAATATGTCAGTTTACTCTAGTGTTTGATGGTTTGCTTGTCATAGAATTTTTAACAAAACTTAAAAGATTGTTGAAATGTATTACCAGGAAAAGTAATGATCTCCCCATAGTGAATTTCCTTTTTATTGGAGTATCTTGTTCACTGTTCATTTTAAAAAATATTCGGAGTGTTGAGTAAACTAATAGTTGGCTGCTTTAACAGTGGGAAATCGTTAAAGAAACGTTTCAAAATATTCAACAAAACATGTTAGGCTTTAGTCCCATTAGTTTTCTTAGTTTTTTTGCTTGAGTGACCTTCCTCGTTTTAGGATCCTCCCACCCTTTCCCCTCTTGACTTTTAACTATTTTTGAGGTGCTTATTGTGTCTTCTACAGTAAAGATTGATGTAAAACACTATTCAATGGTTCCGCAATTTCCTTGTTTCCATTAATTCCTCAGTCTCACCCTTTAAGGGACTACCACTCAATTTAGTTACTCTTTTCCTTTTTATATGCTTGTGGAAACATTTACTGTCTTTTTTTAATTTCTAACTAGCTTTCTCAATTTCTCCTTCCTCATGATTTTGTTTAGTCATTGTTTGCTGGTTTCTAAAATGTGTATACTCTTCAGACCTAAATAACTGTCACAATATTGTACGTGCTTTCTTTCAATTTGAATGAGTACTTTGCATCAGTATTCACCGAACAGAAGGATGGGATCTACCCCAGAATACTGAGGGAGACAGGGGAGGAAATTGCTGGGGCCTTGAAAGAAATCTCACTGGCTACAGATGAGGTCCCAGAGGATTGGAGAATAGCTAATGTTGTTCCTTTGTTTAAGAAGGGTTGCAAGGATAATCCAGAAAATTACTGGTTAGCCTTAAGTCAGTGGTAGGGAAATTATTGGAGAGAATTTTTTGAGACAGGATTTACTCCCATTTGGAAGCAAATAGGCATATTAGCGAGAGGCATCATGGTTTTGTGAAGGGGAGTTTGTGTCTCAGTAACTTGATCGAGTTTTTCAAGGAAGATGATTGATGATGGCAGGGTAGTGGATGTTGGTCTACATGAACTTAGTAAGGTGTTTGACAAGGTCCCTCATGGCAGACTGGCACAGAAGGTAAAGTCACACAGGATCAGAGGTGAGCTGGCAAGATGGATACAGAACTGGCTCTGACATAGAAGACAGAGATTAGCAGTGGAAGGGTGCTTTTCTGAATGGAGGGCGCCGTGACTAGTGGTGTTCCACAGGGGTCAGTGTTGGGACCGTTGCTGTTTGTAATATATATAAATGATTTGGAAGAAAATGTAACTGGTCTGATTAGTAAGTTTGCAGATGACACAAAGGTTGGTGGAATTGCAGATAGTGATGAGGATGGTCAGCGGATACAGCAGAATATAGATCAGTTGGAGACTTGAGTGGAGATGGCAGATGGAGTTTAATTGGACAAATGTGAGGTAATGAATTTTGGAAGATCTAATACAGGTGGGAAATATACAGTAAATGGCAGAACCCTCAATAGTATTGACAGGCAGAGGGATTTGGGTGTACAAGTCCACAGGTCACTGAAAGTGGCACCGCAGGTGGAGAAGGTAGTCAAGAAGGCATACGGCATGCTTGCCTTCACCGGCTGGGGCACTGAGTATAAAAATTGGTAAGTCATGCTCCAGCTGTATAGAACTTTAGTTAGGCCATACGTGGAATATCGTACCAAAGGGAAAATACTGGAAAATCTCGGCAGGTCTGGCAGCATCTGTAGGGAAAGAAAAGAGCTAACATTTTGAGTCCAGATGACCCTTTGTCAAAGCTAAAGGGTCATCTGGACTCGAAACGTTAGCTCTTTTCTCTCCCTACAGATGCTGCCAGACCTGCGGAGATTTTCCAGCATTTTCTCTTTGATTTCAGATTCCAGCATCCGCAATAATTTGCTTTTATTACTTGGAATATAATGTCTAATTCTGGTTGCCACATGACCAGAAGGATGTGAAAGTTTTGAAGAGGGTACAAAAACGGTTCACCAGGATGTTGACTGGTTTGGAGGGCATTTGCTATGTTGGATAAACTTGGTTTGTTCTCAATGGAACGAAGGAGGTTGAGGGGCGACCTGATAGAAGTCTACAAAATTATGAGGGGCATGGACAGAGTGGATAGTCAGAAGCCCAGGGTGGAGAGTCAATTAATAGGGAACATAGGTTTGAGGTGCGAGGGGCAAAGTTTAGAGGAAATGTACGAGGGAAGTTTTGTACACAAAGGGTAGTAGGTGCCTGGAACTCGCTGCCAGAAGAGGTGGTGGAAGCAGGTATGATAGTGATGTTTAAGGGGGGTCTTGATAAATACATGAATAGGATGGGAATTGAAGGATACAGACCCCATAAGTGTAGAAGGTTTTAGGTTCGATGGGCTGCATGGTCGGCGCAAGCTGGGAGGGCCAAAGAGCTTGTTCATGTGCTGTACGTTTCTTTGCTCTTTGTTGATACTATCCTTAACTACCTTAGTTAACTAAATACAGAGCATCCTTCTTATAGTCTTTCTTTCTCAATAGAATATAGTTTTGTTGGGAGTTATAAAATATCTCAAAGGTCTGCCACTGCTTCTCTATTGTCCTACTATTTAATCTATTTCCCAGTCCACTTCAGCAAACTTTGTCTCCATACCATTTTAATTGCCTTTCTTTAAGCTTGAGACACCAGTCCCAGACCCATGTTTCTCACCCTCAAACTAAATGTGAAATGCGATCATGTTATGATCAATGTTGCCCAGGCGCTCCTTTATTATTAATTAGTCTCATTACACATTACCAGGGATGGAGCTTTCTCATAGTTTGTCAGCAGTAGTGTCAGTGATCCTCCCCAGCTCAATGCCAGCTCCCCACTCTCCCATCACTGCCAAGTCAAATGCTCCTTCAAAGGCCTTGGTGCTCTTCCCGTCCTACCACATACAACAGGAACCCTGCCCCATTGGGCTCCTTAGAGGGCCTGCCCCAGCACAGGTTGGCACAGGCTGGCACTGCCAACCTGTGCCAGAGGAAACCTGGGCATGTCCTCACCCCCCTCCCTCTCCGCCCCGAGAAGCTATACTTACCTTGCCCCACCTCCCGCACCCCGTGCAGCGGGATATCCTCAACTGTTTCCACTCTTCAGAAAGCTGTTGTGAACCTTGCTGACGTCATGTTATGTCAGCCAGGTTTGAATGTTAGTATGGGGAAATCATGCTCTTTAATAATATGCAAATTCATTCAAACGTATTTAAACAAAGGCAAGAAGCAAGAAGCTTATTACATCACCGGCGAAGAACGGGGCAAAATCGGGAAAAAAGATCTCACCGGGCGAGAATCCCGTTTCCCGAATCTCATGAGATTATGCACCCGCATCGCTGTTTATGCTCGCGGTGAACGCCCTCCCATGTCTAAAATAGCCTGTCCCTATTTGTCTCTACATCATATTGCATTAAAAAATTGTCCCGAATATATCTTTGAATTGAGTTTCCATGCTACCTTTGACAATTATTCAATCTATATGAAGGTGGAAATTTCTCACAATTATTGAAACATGGAGGACTCTCACTAGTACTGGGGAAAGAGGGTGCTGTACCATTGGGATTATTGTAGTAGCTTTCTTACAAGATCCCATTATTTCTTCATGTATACTCTGTCCTGCTGTGTAGCTGCTAGTAAGGCACCTATGAAATACTTCCACAAGTGACTTTCCTTTGCTATTTCTTATCTGCACACAAGTCGATTCTACATCTCTTCTGATCTAAGGCAATCTCTCACTATTGTACTAATCTCCTTTAATAAGAGAGCTACACCACTATCTTTTACTAGCTTTCTGCCCGACTGAAATGTGAAATATCCTTGAATATTCAGTTCCCAGCCTTGATTACTTTGTAACTACATTTCTGTAATGGCTATATCACATCCATTTTTTCTATGTATGCAATCAAAACTCATCTGTTTTTATGAATGCTATGTGAATTCAGATACAAAGACTTTAATGCTGTCGATTTGCCATTTTTCCACACGCTGACATTATCTGCTCGTGTACTCTGGTTATCATTAACCATATCGCTACCCTTGTTCTTTCTTGTTAACTTCCCAAATCTCCCCTCACATGATCCCTCCCTGTCCCCAGTATTTAGTTTAAAACCCTCCCTTGAGCACTGGTTGTACAATTTGCCAGGACACTAAACTCAACACAGTTTAGGTGATGACCAGGTTCAATTCCCGGCTTGGGTCACTGTGCGGAGTTTGCACGTTGTCCCCGTGTCTGCGTGGGTTTCTTCCGGTGCTCCGGTTTCCTCCCACAGTCCAAAATGTGCAGGTTAGGTGGATTGGCCATGCTAAATTGCCCTTAGTGTCCAAAAAGGTTGGGTTGGGTGGGGTTACTGGGTTTCGGCGATAGGGTGGGGGGGTGGGCTTAGGTAGGGTGCTCTTTCCAAGGGTCAGCGCAGACCTGATGGGCCGAATAGCCTCCTTCTGCACTGTAAATTCTATGACATCTATGACATCTCCCTCTTCCCCCAGTACTAGTGCCAGTGCCCCTTTCTCCCACAACAATGCTTGAGCCACACATTCAATTCTCTGATCTTATTTACTCTATGCCAATTTGCTTGTGGCTCAGGTAGCAATCCAGAGGTTGTTAGCTTTGTGATTCTGCTCTTTAATTTAACACTTAGTTGCCCACAACTCAACAGAACACCTTTCCTAATCCTATTTATGTCGTTGGTACCCACATGAACCATGACAGCTGGATTCTTACCCGCTCTCCAAGTTCCTCACCTGCCCCGAACTCTGGCACCAGGTAGGCCACACAGCCTTCAGGACTCACACTCTCAGATGCTACTAACTATACTGTCCCCATCTTCAACTACATTGCTATTTACCCCAGCAGACCACCCAACTCACTACCCCACTTAAATGACTCTTTGCATCATTGTGCCATTGTTTGTTTGCTTATCCCATTCCGCTATTGTCCATACAAGGTGCAAGAACCTTGAATTTATTGGACAATTCAATGACTGAAGCACCCCCACTTATACCTTCTCAATCCTGTACCTGCCTCACTCAGTCAAACTAACTTGTCCCTTACCCACGGACCAAATCTGAAGAAAGTAGCCTTGTATGTGACTGCCTTCTGGAACAAAGAAGTGTCCAGGTAACTGTACCACTCCTTGATATATCACAACAAAGTCCGAAGCACGAACTCCAGCTCAAAAACTTTGAATGAAAGCTTCCGGAGCTGCAGATATTTGCTGTAGATGTGGATGCATGGTGGCACAATGGTTAGTACTGTTGCCTCACAGCTCCAGAACCCAGGTTCAATTTGGCTTTGGATGAATGTGTGGAGTTGGCACATTCTCCCTGTGTCAGCGTTGGTTTCCTCCGGGTGAATCATAGAATTCCTACAGTGCAGAAGGATATCATTTGGCCCATCGAGTCTGCACCAACCCTCCAAAAGAGTACCCCACCTTGGCCCACCCACCCGCCTTATCCCGTAACCCTACCTAACCTGCATATCTTTGGACACCAAGGGGCAATTTAGCATGGCCAATCCACCTAACCTGCACATCATTGGACTGTGAGAGAAAACTGGAGCACCCAGAGGAAACCCATGCAGACACAGGGAGAATGTGCAAACTCCACACAGACAGTCACCCAAGTCTGGAATTGAACCTGGTTCCTGGTGCTGTGAGGCAGCAGTGCTAACCATGGTGCCACCACGTCACCCCAGGTGCTCCAGGCCACAATGGGCATGATCCAGACTTGTATCGTTAAGTGAGCTTAACTGCTCACTGAACTATGTCTATGCCAGATCTAATCTGTCCCAGCACCTGCTGGCCTCGCCGACGACACCCCAGCCAGGCGCCGTTTATCACTGGTATGGACAAATGGGGATCAGACGGAAAGGCACTTGGGGGTTCTCCCAAGCAAACAAAGGCCACTGGGTGGGGACAATCTGGGTAGGCTGGCACACAGGCACTGCTGATGCCACCCGGGCAATGTGGCACTGCCTGCCTGGCACCTTGGCAGTGCAGATGCCAGCCTAGCAGTGCCAACTACCCGGGTGGCTGCCAGGGTACGAGGCTGGCAGAGCCACATTGCCTGGGTGACATCAGCAGTGTCAGGTTGGCAGTGCCAAGGTGCCCAGGTAGCATTTTGCCTGCACCGGCGATCGGGCCTGGGGGTGCCCTGCCCATATGTGGTGGGGGGCAGGAGGACACAAGGATCCCCCAACAAGTGCATTGGGGGGGGGGGGTTTCTGGGGGTCACGTTGGAGGCCAAGAGATCAGAACACCATTTAAAAATGGTGCCCCAATCTCTTCCTGCACTGGCGAGCGGAGCTCCTCAGTGCCGGAAATGCGGATACGTGCGGCCTTGGCGGTGTGTTTCCTGCTGAAGCCCGACAAAAAAACAGAGTATCTTTTGATACAATAACTCTAATCACGCCCAGAAGGGGACTCTTTTTTTTAATATTAGATCGGGTTCTCAATCTTTAAACTCGCCCTGTTATCTCAGTGCTCCCTCATAAACTCACTCTTTATACACTTATTTTTATTTATTTTTTTATTTTTATTTTTCCAATTGAGAGGCAATTTAGCATGGCCAATCCACCTATCCTGCACATCTTTGAGTTGTAGGGTGAGACCCACGCAGACACAGGGAGAATGCAAACTCCACACGGACAGTGACCCAGGGCCAGAATCGAACTGGGGTCCTCAGCGCCATGAGGTAACAGTGCTAACCAGTGTGCCACTGTCAAACTAACTCTTTAAGCTCTCACTGCTGTCTCACTGCTCCCTCTCAGACTCGGTACGAGTTAACAGCCACATTGTGCCCGGTGTGGCTACGGGCATGGCGGTTAAATAGTCGGAGGGGTCTTCACCGGGCACAAATCGATTGCGATCTAACTGACCCACTCCCAGTGGCGGGCTCCAGATCCCGCCCAGACATGGCGAGACCAATTAAGACCAATCTCCATAGAATCATAGAATCATAAAATTTACAGTGCAGAAGGAGGCCATTCGGCCCATCGAGTCTGCGCCGGCCCTCAGAAAGAGCACCCCACTTAAACTTAAACTCACACCTCTACCCTATCCCCGCAACCCAGTAACCCCACCTAACCTTTTTGGACACTAAGGGCAATTTAGCATGGCCAATCCACCTAACCTGCACATCTTTGGATGGTGGGAGGAAACTGGAGCACCCGGAGGAAACCCACGTGGGCACGGGGAGAACGTGCACACTCCGCACAGAGAGTGACCTGCCTAGGACCCTGCAGCTGTGAGCCGACAGTGCTAACCACTGTGCTGCCGTGCCACCCATCTCAATAGCGAATTGTAAGTTAAGTCTAACGGCCTCTGGAGAACTAACCAGCTCTCTAGCAAGTGATCACTCGGGCACCATTTAGCGCTTCTTTTTAAAAACAGGAAGCAATGGCTGCTGAGGGGAGCCGAGCAGGTGAGTAGTCATTTTCATTCCTTGGCATGTGATGCGCAATCAATTACTCTCAAGACAAGGTGAGTCATAACTAATAGGCTTTAATCTGCTCGAACTCTTCCCCAGCAGCTTCGACACAGAAAGCAAAGGCTGCTGGGATGGCATCGGCTCTTATACTCCGCCTCTCAGGGCGGAGCTATGCACATCAGCCAATGGTAGACTCCTGGGTCCAACCAATGGTCATCCACCTCTCCGGTACCGCAATACCTGGTATTGCCACATTCACCCCCTGTTAAAAAAGAGCCCGGCGGGGTGATGGCCAGCGTTAATAGTCGCTTTTCGCATGGTATGACCAGGTGTGGAGGTACCGTGATGTCGAGGGTAATAACAAAGTGCTCATGGTGCAGCAATCAGTCGATCGGGTGGCCTGGTCGTCCTTCTGGAGCGTCTGGGCTTCGGCGGTGATTCTGATGGGGGTCCCAGCGGTTGCGACTCCGGAAAAGTGATGTCGTCCTCCCAGGCAGCTTCGTCACCCCTAGGCGGCGCTGTTGGGGCGAAAGGTGGACAGGGGGGGAAGGCGCCTTTAGGGGGCGTCGGTGTGTCTTCGGGCCGAGGCAGGGGCTGCGGGAGTACTGACCCTCCAGTTAGGTGCTGTGGGGAGGGTGGGGGTGGGGCAATGGTGCGGGTGCGCGTGGGGCTTCGGCGGGCGCCAGGTCCCGAAGGGAGACCGTGTCTTGGCGGCTGTCAGGGAACGCTACGTAGGCGTACTGGGGGTTGGCGTGTAGCAGGTGGACCCTCTCGACCAACGGGTCCGACTTGTGTGCCCTCACATGTTTCCGAAGCAGGATGGGTCCGGGTGTCGCTAGCCAGGTTGGGGGCGAGGTCCCGGAGGAGGACCTCCTGGGGATAACAAGGAGACGTTCGTGAGGTGTCTGGTTCGTGGTTGTACAGAGCAGTGACCGGATGGAGTGGAGGGCCACCGGGAGGACTTCCTGCCAGCGGGAGACTGGGAGATTCCTGGACTGTAGGGCCAGCAGGACGGTCTTCCAGACCGTTCCGATCTCCCTCTCTACTTGCCCGTTTCCCCGGGGGTTGTAACTTGTCATCCTGCTCGAGGCGATGCCCTTGCTGAGCAGGAATTGACGCAGTTCGTCGCTCATAAAGGAGGACCCCCTATCACTGTGAATGTATGCGGGGAAACCGAACAGCGTAAAGATACCCTGGAGAGCCTTGATGACGGTGGTTGTGGTCATGTCTGGGCAGGGGATGGCGAATGTGAACCGGGAGTACTCGTCAAGCACGTTCAGGAAATACGTGTTGCGGTCGGTGGAGAGGAGGGGGCCTTTGAAATCCATGCTGAGGCGTTCAAAAGGACGGGAAGTCTTTATCAGGTGCACCCTCTCTGGCCGGTAGAAGTGTGGCTTGCACTCCACGCAGATTTGGCAGTCCCTGGTGACAGTCCTGACCTCCTAGATCGAGTAGGGCAGGTTGTGGGTCTTGATAAAATGTAAGAAATGCGTGACCCCCCGGGTGGCAGAGGTCCTCGTGGAGGGATCGGAGGCGGTCCACTTGTGCGGTGGCACAAGTGCCACGGGACAGGGCATCAGGAGGCTCGTTCAGCTTCCCCGGACAGTACAAGATCTCGTAATTGTAGGTTGAGAGTTCTATCCTCCACCGCAAGATCTTATCGTTCTTAATCTTGCCCCGCTGCGCATTATCGAACATGAAGGCAACCGACCGTTGGTCCGTTAGGAGAGTGAATCTCCTGCCGGCCAGGCAATGTCTCCAGTGTCGCACAGCTTCTACTATGGCCTGGGCCTCCTTTTCGACCGAGGAGTGGCGAATTTCGGAAGTATGGAGAGTACAGAAGAAGAAAGCCACAGGCCTGCCCGCTCGGTTGAGGGTGGCCGCCAGAGCTACGTCGGACGCATCGCTCTCGACCTGGAAGGGGAGGGACTCGTCGATGGCGCGCATCGTGGCTTTTGCAATGTCTGCTTTGATGCGGCTGAAGGCCTGGCGGGCCTCCGTCGGCAGGGGGAAGGTTATGAACTGGATCAGGGGTCTGGCTTTGTCTGCGTAATTGGGGACCCACTGTGCATAATAGCTGAAGAACCCGAGGCAGCGCTTTAGGGCCTTGGGGCAGTGAGGGAGGGGGAACTCCAGGAGGGGGCGCATGTGCTCAGGGTTGGGGCCTATGACTCCACTTCGCAGTACGTAGCCTAAAATGGCTAGACGGTTGGTGCTAAACACACATTTATCCTTATTGTATGTCAGATTAAGGATTTTCGCGGTCTAGAGAAATTTGCGGAGGTTGGTGTCGTGGTCCTGCTGGTCATGGCCGCAGATGGTGACGTTATCCAGATACGGGAACGTTGCGCGTAAGCCGTACCGGTCAACCATTTGGTCCATCTCTTGTTGGAAGACCGAGACCCCGTTCGTGACACCGAAGGGAACCCTTAAAAAGTGATAGAGCCGCCCGTCTGCTTCGAAGGCAGTGTACTGGCGGTCACCATTACGGAGGGGTAGCTGCTGGTAGGCAGACTTGAGATCCACCGTGGTGAAGACCTTGTATTGCGCGATCATGTTCACCAGGTCGGCTATACGGGGGAGAGGGTACGCATCCAGCTGCGTAAACCGGTTGATGGTCTGGTTGTAGTCAATGACCATCCTATGTCTTTCCCCGGTCTTTACCACCACTACTTGAGCTCTCCAGGGACTGTTGCTCGCTTCGATGACCCCTTCCCTCAGCAGCCTCTGGACCTCCGACCTGATAAAGGTCCGGTCCTGGGCACTGTACCGTCTGCTCCTGGTGGCGACGGGTTTGCAATCCGGGGTGAGGTTCGCAAACAGGGAAGGCGGGTCGACCTTAAGAGTCACGAGACCGCAGACAGTAAGGAGGGGGTTTAGGACCGCCAAATTTAAAAGTCAGGCTTTGCAGATGGCACTGGAAATCCAGCCCAAGGAGGGTGGCTGCGCAGAGGTGCGGCAGGACGTACAGGCGGAAATTGTGGAATTCTCTGCCTTGGACAGTGAGGTTCGCTAGGCAGAACCCCTTTATCTCCACCGTGTGTAACCTGGATCCTTTGATTTACGGGATGGGTGACAAGAGAACAGCGCCTTACCATGTCAGGGTGAACAAAGCTTTCCGTGCTCCCAGAGTCGATCAAGCACGACGTCAAGTGGCCGTTGATGGAGATCGTCATTGTAGCTTTCGCCAGCTTCCGGGGCCGACTCTGGTCCAGAGTCACCGAGGCCAGCTGCAGTAATGGAGCGTTCTGGTCGGGCAGCATGTAGTCGGCTGTGCTGGGGGCCTGGGGCCCCATTCAAGATGGCGTCAGCCATGGATCGCACATGGTGTCCGGGGATGAAGAAGATGACGGTGGCGAGGGACAAAACGGCGGCGCCCACCGGTCCAGCGTGGTGTCCGGGGGGCAAAATGGCCACGCCCGCGGGTCGCATGTGGCCTTAGGATAGGGGGGGTGGCAGTGAGCGCGGGGCGGTCAGGGCCTGAAAGGGGGGTTGCCGATAGTCGCTGGAGACCGCGGCCACGGCGCGGGCCTGGCAGACCCCCACATAGTGGCCCTTCTTGCCGCACCCTTTGCAGGTGGCGGTGCAGGCAGCGGGTGCAGGGATGATTTGCCAGCCCGCAGAAGAAACAGCGGTGTCCGGTGGCGTTAGCGGGCTGTCTCGCCATGCAGGCTTGCGAGGTCAGGGGAAAGGTGTGAGGGGCTGCCGCTACGGGGTGCCACGCAGCCCAGGGGGCCGCCGCACGATCTGGAGCAAAGGACAGCGCGTTTTTATATGCAGCGTCCATGGACCCCGCCAGGGCCCGTGTCTCTGCAAGTCCCAGAGTGTCCATTTCTAGGAGCCTTCGGCGGATATCAGGGAGGTCATACCTGACACGAAAGCATCCCTGATCAAACGTTCCGTGTGCTCGTTCCCCGAAACTGGCGGGCAGCCACAGTTTCAGCCCAGCACCAGCAGCGCCCGGTAGAAGTCTTCCAACATTTCCTTGGGGCTTTGCCTCCTAGTCGCCAGCAGGTGACGAGCGTAGACCTGGTTCACAGGGCGGATATAATGTCCTTCTAGCAGCTCGATCGTGGCAGCATAATTCGCCGCGTCCTCGATAAGAGGGTAGATCCCAGGGCTGACCCGTGAGCGTAGGAGATGCATCTTTTGTCCTTCTGTGGGGGAGTCGGCGGCCGTGTCGAGGTAGTCCTTAAAGCACGGCAGCCAATGTTTGAAAATAGCAGCAGAGTTGTCCGCGTGGGGGCTGAGCTGAAGGCACTCCGGTTTGATACGGAGATCCATCCTTTCAACTGAAGTTGTAGCAGATTAAATTGATGTGCAATCAATTACTCTCAAGACAAGGTGAGTCATAACTAATAGGCTTTAATCTGCTAGAACTCTTCCCCAGCAGCTTCGACACAGAAAGTGAAGACTGCTGGGATGGCATCGGCTCTTATACTCCGCCCCACAGGGCGGAGCTATGCACATCAGCCAAATGGTAGACTCCTGGGTCCAACCAATGGTCATCCACCTCTCAGGTACCGCAATACCTGGTATTACCACAGCATGCAGCCCAGGAACACTGGAGCTGCTGAACCAGTGCTTGGGGGGAGGGGGATGGACATCATAGGTTGGGAGTCGCCCCGGTCAGAGTTGTGAGGGGCATCGCGTCTGCGGGGCCTATAAGCTATTCCCCAATATTGAGTATACCCATAATGGGGGCAACCAGAGCTGCCGCCTGTCTGTCCTAACAACCACTTCCAAGACAGAGCCCTGTTCTTGGTTATATGCTGATGGTCACTTTAACTCACTTTAACTGTGAGCAGCCTCTAGCTGCACAACTGAAGGTTATTGCTAATAAGGAATTGGCATTGTTAGTGTGAGTGCACTTCACAGCTACAGGTTGTGTTTGCTGCTTGCTCCTGCTGGTGGCTGTAGATGCCCAGTGGCTGCTATTGCTGTTTCCTTCCCTTTGTGTAGCCGGAAAGAAGGACAATTCTTTCTAAGGTACCTGAGTCCTGGAACACTGGTCTTAGGGGAACGTATGGGTCCAGAAGGCAGTCGGTTGAGGCAAGTGTATGCTGCAGGACCTAGTCCGTGACATTATCCAAATGGGCCACCTGATGACGCCATTAAAAAAATGCTTTCACGGATTGCTGATGCTTTTGTTGCTGGTGTGATGAGTGCTGGATGTAACTGGCATGTCACTGCGGGTTAAACACGCTGGAAGTCAAGGATGTTCAACTGCACCTTGAGCGCCAGTGGAATATGTGGATGCCAGGATTTGGTTCTGCTGTGATTGAGCTGTGGGGGAGGACCTGCACAGCTGCGGTTCCTGGACGGAGAATGGCAATGTTACATGGAACATGCATCACATTGATGGACAGATAATGTTTCCGACGAAGTTCTGTGCATAATAACACATTCTCAGACTTATCCTCCATTTCTGTTGAGGAACCCACGAGGGGTGATACCGTGTGTTTGTTTTCTTTTTGGGAAAATGGGCTGATTTGGCTGTGTATTTGTACCATATGGAATGGTGCCGTTTCCTTGTTGTTTAATGGTTAGTGTGATATTTGGAACGTTACATAGTTGATTTTCAAATCTTTGTTACTGTTGACCGTTTAATAAACAAAATATTCTCAATGGCATTCTCGTGGGTACACGTGCCATGCCTCAGATGAGTGTTATTGTCCAGCATTCCAAGCAAACTTTGAGGCCTGAACCCTGGAGGTGTCAACATCACAGGGGCAGCAGGCAACACTCAAACACCCAAGTGCTGGGCTTCAGCACTGGGGATATCCTCATGGCCAGAGGGTGGGTGCGTGCATGGATCAGGGGTGGGCACCTGAGCTCGGTCTCACCAATGTTCCCGGCAGCGGTCTGGGGTCTAGGGGCTCCTGCTGTAGCCAGGGGTGAGTGTAAGGAGCGGGGTTCTCCAGCACAATTGGCTTGGTGGATGGCACTCTGAGAGAAGGCGGGGCACGTAAGGGAGGGGAAGGCTTGGGGGATTTGAGGGTCCCGGGGTGGAAACCCTAACTGATTGTCGGTCTCTCTCCTTTTCCAATTCCTTACAGATCACAGGGGATGGTATTGTGACCCCGCAGCGGCAGCCCTCACTGTGCTGTTGTCAGTCGAGGCAAACTGATGCTCGAGAATGCGGCAGCAGTGTCGACACAGGCTTGAGGCAGCACCCCACTGCAGGGGGCCACTGCAGACCCGGCTGCCCATCAAGCCAAGCAGGGACCCAGAGGAGGACGCGGGCAACAGCCCAAGGTGCACAGGCATCGTTGGTCGTTCGAGGAGATGACGGACAGTATGTGTCGCAGGAGACTCCGTCTCAACAAAGAGACAATGTGGCACCTGTGCCAAGTCCTCACAGACCTGACACCCCGTGAACGAGCAGGACGCCCTTTCCTGGTGACCATGAAGGTCACTGCAGCCCTGAATATTTATGCCACCGGATCATTCCAGGGCTCGACTGGGGACTTCTGTGGCATTTCGCAAGCTACAGTTCACAAGTGCATCTGTGAGGTCACGGATGCCCTGTATGCCCAGGCAGCTGACAATATCAACTTTGAACTGGACCAAGCCCATCAGGATGCCCGGGCAGCAGGATTCTGGTCATTGCCGGGATGCCCAGGTCCAGGGGATAATTGATCGCACAAATGTCGCCTTGCGCGCACAGGGGCATGAGGGATGCCCTTCATTAACAGGAATGGGTTTCACACACTGAATGTTGAACTCTTGTGCGACCACCACCTCCAGATCATGCACTTGTGTGCATGCTTCCCAGGAGTATTCATGACAGCTACATCTTGTGACACTCTGAGATCCCCGGCATCTTAAAGGACCACACCAGGATGGCAGGTTGGCACTTGGGGGATAAGGGGTACCCGCTGAGGATCTGGCTGATGCCGCCAGTGCAGAGGCTGGCGACCGAGGCGGAGACTCAATATGAGACCCATTCTGCCACCTGTGCTGTCACTGAGCAGTGCATTGGACTGCTCTTAAAAAATGCGGTTCCGTGCCTGGACCTGATGGCTTACTGCAGTACAGCCCCCCGCCCCCCCCGCAAGAGGCTCTTCCGCTCTGTGGTGGTCTACTGTGCCCTCCACAACCTGGCACAGCACCGGGGCAACGTGCTGGATGAAGGAGAGGAGGGACATGCAACCTCGTCTGAGGAGGGGCCAGACCAGGAGGGTTTGGAGGACGAGCCCAAGGAGGATCTATGGGAGCACCCTCCCTCCATTGACCACCCCAACCCCCGTTATCCTCCTTCCCACCCATTTCCCTCCTTGCTTTCCCACCCTGCCCCCCGTTCCCCGACCCTCCCACATCTCACCCCTCTCTGACTACCCTGTTCCACCCTCCCACGGTCTGTGTAACATCTTTCCAGGGTTGATGGGCCTGTGTCAGCACTGTCAGCGGGCCAATACACAAAGTAAAAACAGGAGTGATGATAACCTGCTGTGAGGTAAGCTCTGATGCTTCTCAGTTTATGCCAAAGTATGACTCCTGTCAGTCTGCTGACAGCGCGATCATACCCATCACCCGAACAAGGTCTGCGTCGGAGGCTCTTGATCTAGGATCACTGTGCCCAGGGAGACAAGGGATGGGGGGGAGCGGAGAGCAACAGGGGATGGGGGTATAGGCAGGCCTGCTATGGAGAATAAATGAAAAGGGCTGTGCATGTATCAGGTGCTAGATTTAATGGTGAACATTTGAAGCTTCCGTTGTCCCTAGCTACAGAAAGTGGTCCCCCAGTGTCCACTCAGTGATCCTCAATCTTCTTAATCTTCCATGTTCTGCTGTTATGTCTCAGTGTGTCCCCTGGATGCACATCAGAGGTGGAGGCAGCCTCCTGCTTTTTGCATCCTGTGGCCTTTGGTGCCCTGGGCGGATGTCTTCTGGGGGGCCTGGAGCCAGAGGGCCCAGCCGACTTACTGGTGTCACTGGCATTGCTGTGTCACCCTTTTCTGCCTGCTGACCATGAGACATGCTGGTGTCAGGAGAGGGGGGTCGTTCAGGAGCACTGGAGACTGCCATCGTCTCCCTGGTGTCAGGCAGCAGGTCGGCATCCAGCGCTCCTTCCTTCCGTTGGGCCCTTGAGGGTCTGCATGGGAAGAAGAGGCAGCTCGAGTGAGCTCCAGAGGTCTCTGCGTTATCCGGTTCTGTTGGTCCTGGCGTCTCCCCGTTGTCTGCACCACGGTATTAACGCCCTCAGTGATGCTCCTCGGTGACTAGGACATGCTCCTTGGCTACCCGCGTCTGAGATACATCCCTCAGTTACTGGGACATGATGTCGAGGCCCTCAAACATGGTGCTCACAGACTGAGCCATGCCTTGGACACAACCACTCAAGGCAATGACGTTGTGCTGCAGGCTTTTCACTCCGCTCGCCACCCTGGCTTCGTTGGCTTCGGTGCCACACATTAAAGGCGCCATCTCCTGTGTCCATAGCCTTTGGAACTCCTCCAGTCAGCTATGCATTCCGCCAGAGTGTCGCTGGCATCCCCTCCTGAATCTCATGGTCATGACCTAGTGTCTGCATCAGCTCCGGGATAACTTTGCCCAGAGACTCGGCATCTGACTGGGACTCGGCTGAGGTTTGGAATCCAGCAGATCTCTGACTGCTGACTCCCTTGGATATTCCTGCATCCACCTGATGTGCGATGGTGGAGGGTGGGGATAACAGCTGTGACGTCTTGATGATGGTATTCCTCTGAGCTGTCCTCTGAGGTGTGCTCTTGCGGGGCCACCCCGGTAGGCCCTGCCCCATCAGGTGTAGATCCTGCGGGAGATGGGACATGTGGGAGGGAAGGATCATTTTGTCTAACATGAACAACTCACTTGAGATGTGTCATCTGGGTGAACGGGCAGTGGATCCTCACCAATGAGGTGCAGGCCAACCTTGCTGTTGGTGACTGTTCTCCCCTCTCCAGGGTCTGTTCCTCAGAGGGGGCCAGGACTCTGATGGCTGGCACTCCGCCTCCTGTCTAGGCCCATTCACTCCTATTATGGCCTACCTTCTCCTGTGGGTCAGAGGGGGCATTATGAGATGTGCGCTTGGTACATCAGTGGAGTTCTATGGCTTGTGGCATGTGTGGGCACCGTACCTGGACATGGATTGTGCTAGTGGGTGCCAGTGTGCGCTGGGGCACATGCACGGATATCAGATGTGGCAAGAGTGCGAGGTGCCAGACACAGACCTGTTGGGCAGAGCTGATTTCAGGGGTTGGCAGGCGGAACTGATGCCAGGGGGCCAGTGTTAACTTACCCTTGCGGCCCGGTGGAGGTCATTGGTCTTCTTCCTGCACTGTACGGCTGTCCTCCTGGTCACGCTGCCTGAACTGACTACCGCTGTCACTGCCTCCCAGGTGGCATTGGCAGTCCTGCTGCTGCTCCTACAACCCCATTGGGGAACAGGATGCCCCATCTCGCGTCCATGGCGTCCAGAAGACTGCCCAGGTCAGCATCGTCAAAGCAAGGCGCAGCTCTGCATAGCACCGCGTTTGAGTGCTGACTGGCAATGAGTTCAGAGGGAGTGTTTAAAAGCAGATCCCACTTATTAGCGGGGAGCTGCTGGGCGTGAGTTTGGCGAATCAGCTGGCAAGACAGCCAGTAGCAGTGTGAAGCTCGTGGGGGATAATTTTCAGAACTAAATGCTGTTAAATGTGGTCTGCAGTCATGGAAGCCATGCCCGATAGGACACTTGGACTTTTTCCATTAAATCGCGCCCTCACTCTTTAAACTCACGTTACTGTCTCATTGCTCCCTCTCAGACTCTCTTTATACTCTCACTACTGTCTCATTGCTCCCTCTCAGACTCTCTTTATACTCTCACTGCTGTCTCACTGCTCCCTCTCAGACTCTCTTTATACTCTCACTACTGTCTCATTCCTCCCTCTCAGACTCTCTTTATACTCTCACTACTGTCTCATTGCTCCCTCTCAGACTCTCTTTATACTCTCACTGCTGTCTCACTGCTCCCTCTCAGACTCTCTCTGTGAACTCTCACTGCTGTCTCATTGCTCCCTCTCACATTCACTCTGTAAACTCTCACTGCTGTCTCACTGCTCCCTCTCAGACTCTCTTTATACTCTCACTACTGTCTCATTGCTGCCTCTCAGACTCTCTTTATACTCTCACTGCTGTCTCACTGCTCCCTCTCAGACTCTCTCTGTGAACTCTCACTGCTGTCTCATTGCTCCCTCTCACATTCACTCTGTAAACTCTCACTGCTCTCTCACTGCTCCCTCTCAGACTCCCTTTATACTCTCACTACTGTCTCATTGCTCCCTCTCAGACTCTCTTTATACTCTCACTACTGTCTCATTGCTCCCTCTCAGACTCTCTTTATACTCTCACTACTGTCTCATTGCTCCCTCTCAGACTCTATTTATACTCTCACTGCTGTCTTACTGCTCCCTCTCAGACTCTCTCTGTGAACTCTCACTGCTGTCTCATTGCTCCCTCTCACACTCACTCTGTAAACTCTCACTGCTATCTCACTGCTCCCTCTTACACTCACTCTGTAAACTCTCACTGCTGTCTCATTGCTCCCTCTCAGACTCTCTTTATACTCTCACTGCAGTCTCACTGCTCCCTCTCAGACTCTCTTGATACTCTCACTGCTGTCTCATTGCTCCCTCTGACACTCACTCTGTAAACTCTCACTGCTGTCTCACTGCTCCCTCTCACACTCACTCTGTAAACTCTCACTGCTGTCTCATTGCTCCCGATCAGACTCTCTCTGCTGTCTCATTGCTCCCACTCAGACTCTCTTTATACTCTCACTACTGCCTCATTGCTCCCTCTCAGACTCTCTTTATACTCTCACTACTGTCTCATTGCTCCCTCTCAGACTCTTTATACTCTCACTACTGTCTCATTGCTCCCTCTCAGACTCTTTATACTCTCACTGCTGTCTCATTGCTCCCTCTCAGACTCACTCTGTAAACTCTCACTTCTGTCTCACTGCTCCCGCTCAGACTCTCTTTATACTCTCACTGCTGTCTCACTGCTCCCTCTCAGACTCCCTCTGTGAACTCTCACTGCTGTCTCATTGCTCCCTCTCACACTCACTCTGTAAACTCTCACTGCTGTCTCATTGCTCCCTCTCAGACTCACTCTGTAAACTCTCACTGCTGTCTCATTGCTCCCGATCAGACTCTCTTTATACTCTCACTGCTGTCTCACTGCTCCCTCTCAGACTTTCTTTATACTCTCACTGCTGCCTCATTGCTCCCTCTGACACTCACTCTGTAAACTCTCACTGCTGTCTCACTTCTCCCTCTCACACTCACTCTGTAAACTCTCACTGCTGTCTCATTGCTCCCTCTCAGACTCTCTCTGTAAACTCTCACTGCTGTCTCATTGCTCCCACTCAGACTCTCTTTATACTCTCACTACTGCCTCATTGCTCCCTCTCAGACTCTATTTATACTCTCACTGCTGTCTCACTGCTCCCTCTCAGACTCTCTCTGTGAACTCTCACTGCTGTCTCATTGCTCCCTCTCACACTTACTCTGTAAACTCTCACTGCTGTCTCATTGCTCCCGATCAGACTCTCTTTATACTCTCACTGCTGTCTCACTGCTCCCTCTCAGACTCTCTTTATACTCACTGCTGTCTCATTGCTCCCTCTCACACTCACTCTGCAAACTCTCACTGCTGTCTCACTGCTCCCTCTCACACTCACTCTGTAAACTCTCACTGCTGTCTCATTGCTCCCTCTCAGACTCTCTCTGTAAACTCTCACTGCTGTCTCATTGCCCCCACTCAGACTCTCTTTATACTCTCACTACTGCCTCATTGCTCCCTCTCAGACTCTCTTTATACTCTCACTACTGTCTCATTGCTCCCTCTCAGACTCTCTTTATACTCTCACTACTGTCTCATTGCTCCCTCTCAGACTCTCTTTAAACTCTCACTACTGTCTCATTGCTCCCTCTCAGACTCTATTTATACCCTCACTGCTGTCTCACTGTTCCCTCTCAGACTCTCTTTATACTCTCACTACTGTCTCATTGCTCCCTCTCAGACTCTCTTTATACTCTCACTGCTGTCTCATTGCTCCCTCTGACACTCACTCTGTAAACTCTCACTGCTGTCTCACTGCTCCCTCTCACACTCACTCTGTAAACTCTCACTGCTGTCTCACTGCTCCCTCTCACACTCACTCTGTAAACTCTCACTGCTGTCTCACTGCTCCCTCTCAGACTCACTCTGTAAACTCTCACTGCTGTCTCATTGCTCCCTCTCAGACTCTCTCTGTAAACTCTCACTGCTGTCTCATTGCTCCCTCTCAGACTCACTCTGTAAACTCTCACTGCTGTCTCACTGCTCCCTCTCAGACTCTCTCTGTGAACTCTCACTGCTCCCTCTCACACTCACTCTGAACTCTCACTCTTGTCTCATTGCTCCCTCTCAGACAGACTCTTTCAAATTTCACTGCTCCCTCTCACACTCACTCTGAACTCTCACTGCAGTCTTACCGCTCCTTCTCATGCTAACTCCTTCGCCACTACATCACTGCTCCCTCAGACATTCTTTAAACTCTCACTGCACTCTTTCTGCTCCCCTCACTTTTTAGCCTCTCACCGCTGTCTCAATACTCCCTCTCAGATTGACTCTTTAAACTCTCACTGCTGTCTCACTGCCCCCTCTCAGACTCACTCTTTAAACTCTCACTCAGCCAGGTGTGGGAATATCCCTCTGACTCCATGCTAGCTGCTTTTTTTCCCTCTGACTGTTTGATCCCGAAATTGCCTGCTACATCTTGGATCTTATTTCTGGACCTAAGTGCAGACGGTTGTCCTCGAATGTGCGGTGTTTGTTGGAGCTGGTGCTCTCCCTATACGGAAAGTGGGGGAGCTGAAGGTCATTGCAGCGCTGAATGTGGAGGAGGCCTTTGGTTGGTGGAGTGGAATTGCCTGTTTGCGATGTTGGAATGGTTTGGGATGGAGCCCAAGTTTGTGTCCTGTGTTCAGTTGCTTTATAGGGAATCCTATAAAGGCGAGTGTCCATACAAAGTATCTGCATTCGGGATACTTCCAGTTGCATAAGGGAACGAAGCAGGGTACCCCATGCCCCATCGCCTGTTTGTGTTGGCGATAGAGCCGTTGACCATTGTGTTGAGGCAGTCAGATAAGTGGAAGGGGATAGTGGCGGGGTGAGGGGGTTAGTGGAGCATAGGAATTCTGTATATGCCAATGTATATCTCGGACCCAGTCCCCATGGTGGGGGATATAATAGGGCTTTGTCTCGATTTGGGGCTTTCTCAGGATACAAACTGAACCGGGAGAAGAGCGAGTGCTTTTTGGTTTCTCTGCCCGGGGGGACCTTGAAGTTAGTTCAATCAGGTTTACTGAACTAATAGCACAGTTAGCACAGTTCTCTGTGAGTTCGACTCTCTGCTAACTTAAGTGTTGTTAGTCTGTCTGACTGAACCAGACTAGCTCTTAGCCACGTGGTGGGGGTATGAGATTGTAACAACACCCTTGATTGACTCTCTAGATGTTCATCAGTGGAAAGAGACGGAGTGTGTGTGCCTCATGTCTTTTATAGTCAGATCCCACCCCTGAGTGTCCTGCCTGCTTATTGGTCATGTCCTGTTCTCTGTGTCCATTAGCTGCTTGTCTATATCATTATGTGTGTGTCTGCATATCATAACATCTCCCTTTTTTTTAATGTTTGGATGACATATGTGAACATATTTACAAGAATAGGTCAATATTAACATATATACATGCAGTGGATGTGAACATATGTACATGTGAAAACAGCTGTCTAATGCGAGAACACAGAACATAGCAAACGGAACAAATGTTCATAAGTCCAGTCTCTGTGGCCTGCGTCTGATCCTGGTCGACCGCTTGAGAGGTGGTGGTGGGGACGACAGCGCCTTGATGGGCGGGATTGAAGCCTGACTGGTGGCCTCGTGAGTCGAGGTATCAGGAGGTGGCAAAACAACAGAAGGAAACGGAGAAGAATGTGGTTGTGGGCAGGCACCTTTGCGCAGTGCCCGTCTGTTTTGTCGCACAACAGAACCATCAGCCAGACGCACAACATACGAGCGGGGGGCAGCCTGTCGAACAACGACAGCTGGAGCTGACCAGCCTCCATCAGGGATCTTGACCCGAACAGTTTCTGACGGGGATAACACGGACAAATCGGTGGTATGAGCATCATAGCCCTGTTTTTGCCGGTCTCGGAGTTGCTGCACCTTCTGCAGCACCGGGAGGTGATACAGGTTGGGCAAGTGTATGGCTGGAAATGTCGTTCGCAGGTCCCTGTTCATCAAGAGTTGAGCCGGCGACATGCCAGTGGACAGTGGGGTCGCCCTGTACGCAAGCAGTGCAAGGTGAATGTCAGACGCAGAATCCGCGGCCTTGCAGTTGAGCTGCTTCACTATGTGCATCCCTTTCGCAACTTTTCCGTTTGACTGGGGATAGTGTGGGCTGGAAGTGACATGTTTAAACTGATATGACTGGGCAAACAGAGACCATTTATGGCTGCTGAAGCACGGGCCATTGTCACTCATAACAATGAGTGGGATACCATGCCTGGAGAACGTCTCCTTACAGGTCTTGATGACGGTCCGAGATGTGAGGTCTGAGAGCTTCACGACTTCAGGGTAATTGAAAAAGTAATCAATGATTAACACATAATCACAACCATTTGCATGAAAGAGGTCGATGCCAACCTTGGACCACGGAGAGGTTTCGATTTCATGCTGCTGAAGTGTCTCCTTACTCTGTGCTGGCTGGAAGCGTTGACAGGTCGCACAGTTAAGGACAATGTTTGCGATGTCCTGGCTGATCCCGGGCCAGTAGACAGCCTGCCTGGCTCTGCGTCTGCACTTTTCCACATCCAGGTGGCCCTCATGGATTTGACGGAGCACCAATCTCTGGAGACTGTGTGGAATTACAATCCGGTCCAGTTTGAGGAGGATACCATCAACCACCGTCAGGACGTCCTTAACATTGAAAAATTTAGGGCACTGCCCTTTTTGCCAGCCATTGGCTAGGTGTTGCATAACATGCTTTGGCTGTCTCCTCACAGATACGAATCACCTTCTCATCAGATGCCAGGAGGGTGCTAGCACACAGCTGCACCTGTGCCTCAATTTTCCGGATGACGTTCAGTGGTTCACTAGGCACAGTGATGGAGCGGGACAGTGTATCGGCAATGATGAGCTCCTTGCCAGGCGTGTACACTAAGTCAAAGTCGTACCTTCTGAGTTTGAGGAGGATGCACTGCAACCGAGGCGTCATGTCGTTCAGGTCCTTGTGGATAACGTAGACCAGGGGCCTGTGATCCGTCTTGACTATGAATGTCGGCAGGCCATAGACATAGTCATGAAACTTGAGAATTCCAGTGAGAAGGCCCAGGCATTCCTTCTCGATTTGTGCATACGTTTGTTCGGTGGGCGTCATTGCCCTTGATGCGTAGGCAACCGGTGCCCAGGATGAAGTGTCATCGCATTACAGCAGGACTGCACCGATGCCATCCTGGCTCGCATCAGTTGAGATTTTTGTTTCCCTGTCTGGGTCGAAAAATGCCAATACAGGTGCAGTGGTGAGCTTGGCTTTCAGCTCCAACCACTCTGCCTGATGGGCTGCCTTCCACTCGAAGGCAGTGGACTTCTTCACTAGGTTTCGTAGGGCCGTGGTGTGTGAGGCCATGTTTGGGATGAACTTGCCCAGAAAATTGACCATGCCCAGGGAGCGCAATACCGCCTTCTTGTCTTCCGGGACCTTCATGGCTGCGATGGCCTTGACCTTGTCTGTGTCGGGGCACACGCCCTGCTGAGAGATCTGGTCTCCTAGGAACTTGAGTGTCGACATGCCAGAGCAACATTTGGCCCTGTTCAGCTTCAGGCCATTGGTGTGGACATGAGGGAATACCTGCTGGAGATGGGAAACATGCTCCTCAGGGGTCGTGGACCATATGATGACGTCGTCCACGTACCCACGAACCCCTTCGATGCCCTCCATCATCTTCTCCATGATGCAATGAAATATCTCCGATGCTGAGACGATGCCGAACGGCATACGGTTATAGCAGTACCTGCCAAACGGTGTGTTGAAGGTGCAGAGCCTTCTGTTGGACTCCTCCAGCTGGATTTGCCAGAATCCATGTGACTCATCTAACTTTGTGAAATTCGTACATGTGCCATCTCACTGGTGAGTTCCTCCCACTTCAGGATGGGGTTGTGTTCATGCATGATATTCTGGTTGAGATCCTTGAGATCAATGCAGATGCGCAGGTCTCCAGAGGGTTTTTTAACCACCACCACCGAGCTGACCCAGTCAGTCAGTTCGGTTACCCTGGAAATGATCCCCTGCCGCTGCAGCTCCTTGAGCTGTTCCTTCAGGCGCTCCTTCAGCGGAGCCGGGACCCGGCATGGTGCATGGACCACTGGCTTGGCATCAGGTCGCAGTAGGATCTTGTACCGATATGGCAAAGTGCCTATCCCATCAAACACATCTGGATACTGAGCGAGGATGTCGTCAATGCCAGCTTGAAGATCCACATTGGAGGATGTCGTTGAATAAATCCGCTGCACCAGGTTTAGCTTTGTGCAGGCATGCGCGCCCAGTAGGGATGCCCTGTCCGGCTTGACAATTTCAAACCTTAGCCGTGCATGGGTACTCCGGTTGGAGACGAGTAGATGGCAGGACCCCAGTGCCGTGATGGCATTACCGTTATAGTCCAGGAGCTGGCAGGCTGCTGGAAGGACCTGGGGGGGCTTCTTGAGCATTTGAAGTCTGCCTGTGAGAGGAAGTTAGCAGAAGCACCTGTGTCCAGCTTAAACTGGATGGAGCAGCGGTTGACCTGCATCACAGCACGTCATTCGTCCTCCGAATCCACAGCGAGGATGGACTGAATGCGAGATTAGTTAGGTGTGACATATTCACGTGTGGTCATGATGCCCACTCGGTAGGCGGAGTCCAGGCACTCGTCCTCTGGATCCGTTGTACTGCCAGGATCAGAATACTGTAATCGTCGTTGCACATTCTGGACGCGCCGTCCTCGGAAGCGCTGGCCTCTGACTGGTGGTGCAGACCTGCACAAGGCTGCATAGTGTCCAGGCTTCCCGCAGTTTAAACATCGCCTGCCTCTTGCAGGGCAGTGTCCCTTCAAGTGGCCGTTGCCACAGTTCGGGCACGTCATGACGTCGGCATCGTGACGCAGTGTGCGTCGTCGCACATGCGCAGTGCGGTCGGCAGACGTCTGCACCTGCGCAGTGTGGGTGTCGGCTGCTTCGTTCTCCCGTTCGCATCGCGCATGCGTGGGTATCTGGGAAAAGCGCGCAAGATGGCCGCTGTCTTCAATGCTGAGGCGCTGCATCTGGGAGATGGCCTGCACACTCACTGCTTCGTGGGAGGCAAGTTTCTCATTTTCAGCCAATTTGTATTGGGAATACCGATTTTTTGCATGCTTATGCACTGTACATGTTTCAATCGCGACTGGCAGAAAGATACTCCAGACCTTGAAGTTAGTTCAATCAGGTTTATTGAACTAATGGCACAGTTAGCACAGTTCTCTGAGTTCAACTCTCTGCTAACTTAAGTGTGGTTACTCTGTCTGACTGAACCAGATTAGCTCTTAGCCTCTTAGGAGGTGTGAGATTGTAACAACACCCTTGACTGACTCTCTAGATGTTCATCAGTGGAAAGAGACGGAGTGTGAGTGCCTCGTGTCTTTTATAGTCAGATCCCACCCCTGAGTGTCCTGCCTGCTTATTGGTCATGTCCTGTTCTCTGTGTCCATTAGCTGCTTGTCTGTATATCATTATGTGTGTGTCTGCATATCATGACAATGGGTAGATTTAAGGCAGATTTACAGAGGTGGGATAGCCTCCCTCTGTCTTTGAACGGCTGGGTTCAATCAATAAAGATGAATATTTCACTACTGTTTCCATTTTTATTCCAATGCCTGCTGGTGTTTTTGCTGAAGGCGTTTTACCAGTGGTTGATTACGTCGTTTGTCTGGGCGGGCAAGGTTACCAGAATTCGGAAAAAGGTGCTTCAGTGGGGTCGGCAGTCGGGTGGTTTGGTTCTGCCAATTTGATGTATTACTAGGAGTCAGGAGGGCTAGAAGGGGTCACGAAAAGTCATTGGCAAATAGGGTTAAGGAAAATCCCAAGGCTTTTTACACGTACATAAAAAGCAAGAGCGTAGCCAGGGAAAGGGTTGGCCCACTGAAGGATAGGCAAGGGAATCTATGTGTGGAGCCAGAGGAAATGGGCGAGGTACTAAATGAATACTTTGCATCAGTATTCACCAAAGAGAAGGAATTGGTAGATGTTGAGTCTGGAGAAGGGGGTGTAGATAGCCTGGGTCACATTGTGATCCAAAAAGACGAGGTGTTGGGTGTCTTAAAAAATATTAAGGTAGATAAGTCCCCAGGGCCTGATGGGATCTACCCCAGAATACTGAAGGAGGCTGGAGAGGAAATTGCTGAGGCCTTGACAGAAATCTTTGGATCCTCGCTGTCTTCAGGGGATGTCCCGGAGGACTGGAGAATAGCCAATGTTGTTCCTCTGTTTAAGAAGGGTAGCAAGGATAATTCCGGGAACTACAGGCCGGTGAACCTTACTTCAGTGGTAGGGAAATTACTGGAGAGAATTCTTCGAGACAGGATCTACTCCCATTTGGAAGCAAATGGACGTATTAGTGAGAGGCAGCACGGTTTTGTGAAGGGGAGGTCGTGTCTCACTAACTTGATAGAATTTTTCGAGGAGGTCACTAAGATGATTGATGCAGGTAGGGCAGTAGATGTTGTCTATATGGACTTCAGTAAGGCCTTTGACAAGGTCCCTCATGGTAGACTAGTACAAAAGGTGAAGTCACATGGGATCAGGGGTGAGCTGGCAAGGTGGATACAGAACTGGCTAGGCCATAGAAGGCAGAGAGTAGCAATGGAGGGATGCTTTTCTAATTGGAGGGCTGTGACCAGTGGTGTTCCACAGGGATCAGTGCTGGGACCTTTGCTCTTTGTAGTATATATAAATGATTTGGAGGAAAATGTAACTGGTCTGATTAGTAAGTTTGCAGACGACACAAAGGTTGGTGGAATTGCGGATAGCGATGAGGACTGTCGGAGGATACAGCAGGATTTAGATTGTCTGAGACTTGGGCGGAGAGATGGCAGATGGAGTTTAATCCGGACGAATGTGAGGTAATGCATTTTGGAAGGTCTAATGCAGGTAGGGAATATACAGTGAATGGTAGAACCCTCAAGAGTATTGAAAGTCAAAGAGATCTAGGAGTACAGGTCCACAGGTCATTGAAAGGGGCAACACAGGTGGAGAAGGTAGTCAAGAAGGCATACGGCATGCTTGCCTTCATTGGCCGGGGCATTGAGTATAAGAATTGGCAAGTCATGTTGCAGCTGTATAGAACCTTAGTTAGGCCACACTTAGAGTATAGTGTTCAATTCTGGTCGCCACACTACCAGAAGGATGTGGAGGCTTTAGAGAGGGTGCAGAAGAGATTTACCAGAATGTTGCCTGGTATGGAGGGCATTAGCTATGAGGAGCGATTGAATAAACTCGGTTTGTTCTCACTGGAACGAAGGAGGTTGAGGGGAGACCTGATAGAGGTATACAAAATTATGAGGGGCATAGACAGAGTGGATAGTCAGAGGCTTTTCCCCAGGGTAGAGGGGTCAATTACTAGGGGGCATAGGTTTAAGGTGAGAGGGGCAAGGTTTAGAGTAGATGTACGAGGCAAGTTTTTTACGCAGAGGGTAGTGGGTGCCTGGAACTCGCTACCGGAGGAGGTAGTGGAAGCAGGGACGATAGGGACATTTAAGGGGCATCTTGACAAATATATGAATAGGATGGGAATAGAAGGATACGGACCCAGGAAGTGTAGAAGATTGTAGTTTAGTCGGGCAGCATGGTCGGCACGGGCTTGGAGGGCCGAAGGGCCTGTTCCTGTGCTGTACATTTCTTTGTTCTTTGTACTACTAGGCGGCAAACAGCGAGAAGGGGTAGGGGCTGGGGGCATGGGTGATGGTGCCACTCCCGTTCTCCCCAGCGAAATATTCGGGCAATCCGGTGGTCGTAGCGACTTTGAAGGTTTGGAGAAAATTTCAGCAGCATTTTAAGTTAGGGGCAGTGTTGAAGATGGCGCCGAGCTGTGCAAATCACTTGTTTGAACCAGCCAAATTAGATGCTAGGTTCCGGGTCTTGGAGGACGAGGGGATGGTAGGAATGAAGGATTTGTTTCTGGAGGGGCGGTTCCCGAGTTTGGAGGAGTAGACGGAGAAGTATGGGATCCCATGGACCGAGATTTTCCAGTAAATGCAAGTGTGGGATTTTGTGTGGAAGATCTTTCCGACATTCCCAGTGATGCCGCTCTCCTTGCTGTTAGTGATAGTGCTGCTCGTGGTGGGCATGCAGGAGAGGGATACCTCGGGGATTAATGGGAGGATTTTGAATGAAGATAAGGTACTGCTGGAGGGGGTTAAGGCTAAATGGGAGGAGGAGTTGGGGATAGTGCTGGAGGAGGGGGTGTTGTGTGAAATATTGTGCAGGGTGAACACCACGACTTTCTGTGTGAGATTAGGGTTGATTCAATTAAAGGTGGTACATAGGGCATGTTTATCGAGGTCAAGGATGAACCGACTATTTGAGGGAGTGGAGGACAAGTGCGAGTGGTGTGGGAGGAGCCCGGCCAATCATGTTTACATGTTCTGGTCTTGCCCTGAGCTGGGGAGGTTTTGGGGTTCGTTCCTCAGCACCACCTCGGCATCATGCAAATGGATTTGGAGTCCAATCCCCTGGAGGCCTTATTTGGCGTATCGGACCTGCCAGAGCTGCAGATTGGGGCGGGGGGTGGGTGTTTTAGCCTTCACCTCTTGCAGGCAGGTCCTGTTGGGGGAGAGGTCAGCTTCTTCGCCCTGTGCCTCCGTATTGGCTGGGGGAATGATGGATTTAATGGCATTCCTACACCTTGAAACAGTTAAGTTCACCTTGAGTGGGGCGGTCGAGGGGTTTTGTAAAAGGTGGCGGTCATTCATTCTGTGTTTCAAGGAGTTGGTCACAGTCAGCTGTTAGGGATGGGAGGTGGGGAGGAGAGTAGGGTTTTGGGGGTGGGGAGCTGTTGTGGGTGTTTCCTTTTGCATTAGTACTGTTTGGGATGGGGGAGGGGTTTGTTATGTATAACAAAATATACTCAATAAAAATGTTGCAAAAAAAAAAACTTGCTGCTGTCTCATTACTCTCTCTCAGTCTCGCTCTTTATACTTTTGCTGCTGTCTCATTGCTCTCTCTCAGTCTCGCTCTTTCTACTCTCGCTGCTGTCTCATTGCTCTCTCTCAGTCTCACTCTTTATACGCTTGCTGCTGTCCCATTGCTATCTCTCAGTATTGCTCTTTGTACTCTCGCTGCTTTCTCATTGCTCTCTCTCAGTCTCACTCTTTATACTCTCGCTGCTTTCTAATTGCTCTCTCAGTCTCGCTCTTTATACGCTTGCTGCTGTCTCATTGCTCTCTCAGTCTCGCTCTTTATACTCTTGCTGCTGTCTCATTGCTCTCTCTCAGTCTCGCTCTTTAAACTCTCACTGCTGTCTCATTGCTGTCTCTCAGTCTCCCTCTTTATACTCTTGCTGCTGTCTCATTGCTCTCCCTCAGTCTCGCTCTTTATACTCTTGCTGCTGTATCAATGCTCTCTCAGTCTCGCTCTTTATACGCTTGCTGCTGTCTCATTGCTCTCTCCCAGTCTCGCTCTTTAAACTCTCACTGCTGTCTCATTGCTCTCTCTCAGTCTCGCTCTTTATACTCTTGCTGCTGTCTCATTGCTCTCTCCCAGTCTCGCTCTTTAAACTCTCACTGCTGTCTCATTGCTCTCTCTCAGTCTCGCTCTTTATATGCTTGCGGCTGTCTCATTGCTCTCTCTCAGTCTCGCTCTTTATACGCTTGCTTCTGTCTCATTGCTGTCGCTCAGTATCGCTCTTTATACTCTTGCTGCTGTCTCATTGCTCTCTCTCAGCCTCGCTGTTTATACGCTTGCTGCCGTCTCATTCCTCTCTCTCAGTCTCGCTCTTTATCCTCTTGCTGCTGTCTCATTGCTCTCTCTATGTCTCGCTGTTTATACGCTTGCTGCTGTCTCATTGCTACCTCTCAGTATCGCTGTTTATACGCTCGCTGCTTTCTCATTGCTCTCTCTGAGTCTAGCTCGTTATACGCTTGCTGCTGTTTCATTGCTTCCTCTCAGTATCGTCCTTTATACGCTCGCTGCTTTCTCATTGCTCTCTCTCAGTCTCGCTCTTTATACGCTTGCTGCTGTCTCACTGCTCTCTCTCAGTCTAGCTCTTTATTCTCTTGCTGCTGTCTCATTGCTCTCTCAGTCTCGCTGTTTATACGCTTGCTGCTGTCTCAATGCTCTCTCTCAGTTTCACTCTTTACACGCTTGCTGCTGTCTCATTGCTCTCTCACTCTCGCTCTTTATACTCTTGCTTCTGTCTCATTGCTCTCTCTCAGTATGGCTCTTTATACTCTTGCTGCTGTCTCATTGCTCTCTCTCAGTATCGCTCTTTATACTCTTGCTGCTTTCTCATTGCTCTCTCTCAGTATCGCTCTTTATACGCTTGCTGCTATCTCATTGCTCTCTCTCAGTCTCGTTCTTTATACTCTTGCTGCTGTCTCATTGCTCTCTCTCAGTCTCGTTCTTTCTACTCTTGCCGCTGTCTCAATGCTCTCTCTCAGTCTCGCTCTTTATCCTCTTGCTGCTGTCTCATTGCTCTCTCTCAGTCTAGCTCTTTATTCTCTTGCTGCTGTCTCAATGCTCTCTCTCTGTCTCGCTCTTTATCCTCTTGCTGCTGCCTCATGGCTCTCTCTCAGTCTCGCTCTTTATGCTCTTGCTGCTGTCTCATTGCTCTCTCTCAGTATCGCTCTTTGTACACTTGCTGCTGTCTCTTTGCTCTCTCTCTCAGTATCGCTCTTTATACGCTTGCTGCTGTCTCATTGCTCTCTCTCAGTCTGGCTCTTTCTACGCTTGCTGCTGTCTCATTGCTCTCCCTCAGCCTCGCTCTTTATACTCTTGCTGCTGTCTCATTGCTCTCTCTCAGTCTCGCTCTTTCTACTCTCGCTGCTGTCTCATTGCTCTCTCTAAGTCTCACCCTTTATACGTTTGCTGCTGTCTCATTGCTCTCTCTCAGTCTCGCTCTTTCTACTCTCGCTGCTGTCTCATTGCTCTCTCTAAGTCTCACCCTTTATACGTTTGCTGCTGTCTCATTGCTCTCTCTCAGTCTCACTCTTTATACTCTTGCTGCAGTCTCATTGCTCTCTCAGGGTCGCTCTTTATACTCTTGCTGCTGTCTCATTGCTCTCTCTCAGTATCGCTCTTTCTACTCTCGCTGCTGTCTCATTGCTCTCTCTAAGTCTCACCCTTCATACGCTTGCTGCTGTCTCATTGCTCTCTCTCAGGCTCACTCTTTATACTCTTGCTGCTGTCTCATTGCTTCTCTCTCAGTCTCGCTCTTTATACGCTTGCTGCTGTCTGAATGCTCTCTCAGTCGCGCTCTTTATACTCTTGCTGCTGCCGCATTGCTCTCTCTCAGAAACGCGTTTTGTACGCTTGCTCCTGCCACATTGCTCTCTCTCAGTCTCGCTCTTTATACTTTCACTGCTGTCTCATTGCTCTCTCTCAGTCTCGCTCTTTATACTCTCGCTGCTGTCTCAATGCTCTCTCAGTCTCGCTCTTTATACGCTTGCTGCTGTCTCATTGCTCTCTCTCAGTGTCGCTCTTTAAACTCTCACTGCTGTCTCATTGCTCTCTCTCAGTCTCGCTCTTTATGCTCTTGCTGCTGTCTCATTGCTCTCTCTCAGTATCGCTCTTTGTACTCTTGCTGCTGTCTCTTTGCTCTCTCGCTCAATATCGCTCTTTATACGCTTGCTGCTGTCTCATTGCTCTCTCTCAGTCTGGCTCTTTCTATGCTTGCTGCTGTCTCATTGCTCTCCCTCAGCCTCGCTCTTTATACGCTTGCTGCTGTCTCATTTCTCTCTCTCAGTCTCGCTCTTTATACTCTTGCTACTATCTCAATGCTCTCTCAGTCTCGCTCTTTATACGCTTGCTGCTGTCTCATTGCTCTCTCCCAGTCTTGCTCTTTAAACTCTCATTGCTGTCTCATTGCTCTCTCTCAGTCTCGCTCTTTATACTCTTGCTGCTGTCTCAATGCTCTCTCTCAGTCTCGCTCTTTATACTCTCGCTGCTTTCTCATTGCTCTCTCTCAGTCTCGCTCTTTATACGCTTGCTGCTGTCTTAATGCTCTCTCTCAGTCTCGCTCTTTATACTTTTGCTGCTGTCTCAATGCTCTCTCAGTCTCGCTCTTTATACGCTTGCTGCTGTCTCATTGCTCTCTCTCAGTCTCACTCTTTATACGCTTGCTGCTGTCTCATTGCTATCTCTCAGTATCGCTCTTTGTACTCTCTCTGCTTTCTCATTGCTCTCTCTCAGTCTCGCTCTTTATACTCTTGCTGCTGTCTCATTGCTCTCTCTCAGTCTCACTCTTTATACGCTTGCTGCTGTCTCATTGCTATCTCTCAGTATCGCTCTTTGTACTCTCGCTGCTTTCTCATTGCTCTCTCTCAGTCTCACTCTTTATACTCTCGCTGCTTTCTAATTGCTCTCTCAGGCTCGCTCTTTATACGCTTGCTGCTGTCTCATTGCTCTTTCAGTCTCGCTTTTTATACTCTTGCTGCTGTCTCATTGCTCTCTCTCAGTCTCGCTCTTTAACCTCTCACTGCTGTCTCATTGCTGTCTCTCAGTCTCCCTCTTTATACTCTTGCTGCTGTCTCATTGCTCGCCCTCAGTCTCGCTCTTCATACTCTTGCTGCTGTATCAATGCTCTCTCAGTCTCGCTCTTTATACGCTTGCTGCTGTCTCATTGCTCTCTCCCAGTCTCGCTCTTTAAACTCTCACTGCTGTCTCATTGCTCTCTCTCAGTCTCCCTCTTTATACTCTTGCTGCTGTCTCAATGCTCTCTCTCAGTCTCGCTCTTTGAACTCTCACTGCTGTCTCATTGCTCTCTCTCAGTCTCGCTCTTTATACTCTTGCTGCTGTCTCGATGCTCTCTCAGTCTCGCTCTTTATACGCTTGCTTCTGTCTCATTGCTGTCTCTCAGTATCGCTCTTTATACTCTTGCTGCTGTCTCATTGCTCTCTCTCAGTCTCGCTGTTTATACGCTTGCTGCCGTCTCATTCCTCTCTCTCAGTCTCGCTCTTTATCCTCTTGCTGCTGTCTCATTGCTCTCTCTCAGTCTCGCTCTTTATTCTCTTGCTGCTGTCTCAATGCTCTCTCTCTGTCTCGCTGTTTATACGCTTGCTGCTGTCTCATTGCTACCTCTCAGTATCGCTGTTTATACACTCGCTGCTTTCTCATTGCTCTCTCTGAGGCTAGCTCTTTATACGCTTGCTGCTGTTTCATTGCTACCTCTCAGTATCGTCCTTTATACGCTCGCTGCTTTCTCTTTGCTCTCTCTCAGTCTCGCTCTTTATACGCTTGCTGCTATCTCACTGCTCTCTCTCAGTCGAGCTCTTTATTCTCTTGCTGCTGTCTCATTGCTCTCTCAGTCTCGCTGTTTATACGCTTGCTGCTGTCTCAATGCTCTCTCTCAGTTTCACTCTTTACACGCTTGCTGCTGTCTCATTGCTCTCTCACTCTCGCTCTTTATACTCTTGCTTCTGTCTCATTGATCTCTCTCAGTATGGCTCTTTATACTCTTGCTGCTGTCTCATTGCTCTCTCTCAGTGTCGCTCTTTATACTCTTGCTGCTGTCTCATTGCTCTCTCTCAGTATCGCTCTTTACACGCTTGCTGCTATCTCATTGCTCTCTCTCAGTCTCGTTCTTTATACTCTTGCTGCTGTCTCATTGCTCTCTCTCAGTCTCGTTCTTTCTACTCTTGCCGCTGTCTCAATGCTCTCTCTCAGTCTCACTCTTTATACTCTTGCTGCTGTCTCATTCCTCTCTCTCAGTCTCGCTATTTATCCTCTTGCTGCTGTCTCATTGCTCTCTCTCAGTCTATCTCTTTATTCTCTTGCTGCTGTCTCAATGCTCTCTCTCTGTCTCGCTGTTTATACGCTTGCTGCTGTCTCATTGCTACCTCTCAGGATCGCTGTTTATACGCTCGCTGCTTTCTCATTGCTCTGTCTGAGTCTAGCTCTTTATACGCTTGCTGCTGTCTCATTGCTACCTCTCCGTATCGCTCTTTATACGCTCGCTGCTTTCTCATTGCTCTCTCTCAGTCTCGCTCTTTATTCTCTTGCTGCTGTCTCATTGCTCTCTCAGTCTCGCTGTTTATACGCTTGCTGCTGTCTCAATGCTCTCTCTCAGTCTCGCTCTTTATCCTCTTGCTGCTGTCTCATTGCTCTCTCTCAGTCTCGCTCTTTATTCTCTTGCTGCTGTCTCAATGCTCTCTCTCTGTCTCGCTGTTTATACGCTTGCTGCTGTCTCATTGCTACCTCTCAGTATCGCTGTTTATACACTCGCTGCTTTCTCATTGCTCTCTCTGAGGCTAGCTCTTTATACGCTTGCTGCTGTTTCATTGCTACCTCTCAGTATCGTCCTTTATACGCTCGCTGCTTTCTCTTTGCTCTCTCTCAGTCTCGCTCTTTATACGCTTGCTGCTATCTCACTGCTCTCTCTCAGTCGAGCTCTTTATTCTCTTGCTGCTGTCTCATTGCTCTCTCAGTCTCGCTGTTTATACGCTTGCTGCTGTCTCAATGCTCTCTCTCAGTTTCACTCTTTACACGCTTGCTGCTGTCTCATTGCTCTCTCACTCTCGCTCTTTATACTCTTGCTTCTGTCTCATTGATCTCTCTCAGTATGGCTCTTTATACTCTTGCTGCTGTCTCATTGCTCTCTCTCAGTGTCGCTCTTTATACTCTTGCTGCTGTCTCATTGCTCTCTCTCAGTATCGCTCTTTACACGCTTGCTGCTATCTCATTGCTCTCTCTCAGTCTCGTTCTTTATACTCTTGCTGCTGTCTCATTGCTCTCTCTCAGTCTCGTTCTTTCTACTCTTGCCGCTGTCTCAATGCTCTCTCTCAGTCTCACTCTTTATACTCTTGCTGCTGTCTCATTCCTCTCTCTCAGTCTCGCTATTTATCCTCTTGCTGCTGTCTCATTGCTCTCTCTCAGTCTATCTCTTTATTCTCTTGCTGCTGTCTCAATGCTCTCTCTCTGTCTCGCTGTTTATACGCTTGCTGCTGTCTCATTGCTACCTCTCAGGATCGCTGTTTATACGCTCGCTGCTTTCTCATTGCTCTCTCTGAGTCTAGCTCTTTATACGCTTGCTGCTGTCTCATTGCTACCTCTCCGTATCGCTCTTTATACGCTCGCTGCTTTCTCATTGCTCTCTCTCAGTCTCGCTCTTTATTCTCTTGCTGCTGTCTCATTGCTCTCTCAGTCTCGCTGTTTATACGCTTGCTGCTGTCTCAATGCTCTCTCTCAGTCTCGCTCTGTATACTCTTGCTGCTGTCTCATTGCTCTCTCTCAGAAACGCTCTTTATACGCTTGCTGCTGTCTCATTGCTCTCTCTCAGTCTCGTTCTTTATACTCTTGCTGCTGTCTCATTGCTCTCTCTCTGCTCATTGCTCTCTCTCTGAAACGCTCTTTATACGCTTGCTGCTGTCTCAATGCTCTGTCTCAGTATCGCTCTTTATACGCTTGCTGCTGTCTCATTGCTCTCTCAGTCTCGCTCTTTATTCTCTTGCTGCTGTCTCAATGCTCTCTCTCTGTCTCGCTGTTTATACGCTTGCTGCTGTCTCATTGCTACCTCTCAGTATCGCTGTTTATACGCTCGCTGCTTTCTCATTGCTCTCTCTCAGTCTCGCTCGTTATACGCTTGCTGCTGTCTCATTGCTACCTCTCAGTATCGCTCTTTATACGCTTGCTGCTGTCTCATTGCTACCTCAGTATCGCTCTTTATACGCTTGCTGCTGTTTCATTGCTCTCTCTCAGTATCACTCTATACGCTCGCTGCTTTCTCATTGCTCTCTCTCAGTCTCGCTCTTTATACGCTTGCTGCTATCTCATTGCTCTCTCTCAGTCTAGCTCTTTATTCTCTTGCTGCTGTCTCATTGCTCTCTCAGTCTCGCTGTTTATACGCTTGCTGCTGTCTAATTGCTCTCTCACTCTCGCTCTTTATACTCCTGCTTCTGTCTCATTGCTCTCTCTCAGTCTCGCTCTTTGTACTCTTGCTGCTGTCTCAATGCTCTCTCTCAGTATCGCTCATAATACTCTTGCTGCTGTCTCAATGCTCTCTGTCAGTCTCGCTCTTTATACTCTTGCTGCTGTCTCAATGCTCACTCTCAGTATCGGCTCTTTATACTCTTGCTGCTGTCTCAATGCTCTCTCTCAGACTCACTCATAATACTCTTGCTGCTGTCTCAATGCTCTCTCTCAGTCTCGCTGTTTATACTCTTGCTGCTGGCTCATTGCTCTCTCTCAGTCTCGCTCTTTATACTCTTGCTGCTGTCTCATTGCTCTCTCAGTCTTGCTCTTTATACGCTTGCTGCTGTCTCAGTGCTCTCTCTCAGTCTCACTCTTTATACGCTTGCTGCTGTCTCATTGCTATCTCTGAGGCTAGCTCTTTATACGCTTGCTGCTGTTTCATTGCTACCTCTCAGTATCGTCCTTTATACGCTCGCTGCTTTCTCTTTGCTCTCTCTCAGTCTCGCTCTTTATACGCTTGCTGCTATCTCACTGCTCTTTCTCAGTCGAGCTCTTTATTCTCTTGCTGCTGTCTCATTGCTCTCTCAGTCTCGCTGTTTATACGCTTCCTGCTGTCTCAATGCTCTCTCTCAGTTTCACTCTTTACACGCTTGCTGCTGTCTCATTGCTCTCTCACTCTCGCTCTTTATACTCTTGCTTCTGTCTCATTGATCTCTCTCAGTATGGCTCTTTATACTCTTGCTGCTGTCTCATTGCTCTCTCTCAGTCTCGCTCTTTACACGCTTGCTGCTATCTCATTGCTCTCTCTCAGTCTCGTTCTTTATACTCTTGCTGCTGTCTCATTGCTCTCTCTCAGTCTCGTTCTTTCTACTCTTGCCGCTGTCTCAATGCTCTCTCTCAGTCTCACTCTTTATACTCTTGCTGCTGTCTCATTCCTCTCTCTCAGTCTCGCTATTTATCCTCTTGCTGCTGTCTCATTGCTCTCTCTCAGTCTATCTCTTTATTCTCTTGCTGCTGTCTCAATGCTCTCTCTCTGTCTCGCTGTTTATACGCTTGCTGCTGTCTCATTGCTACCTCTCAGGATCGCTGTTTATACGCTCGCTGCTTTCTCATTGCTCTCTCTGAGTCTAGCTCTTTATACGCTTGCTGCTGTCTCATTGCTACCTCTCCGTATCGCTCTTTATACGCTCGCTGCTTTCTCATTGCTCTCTCTCAGTCTCGCTCTTTATTCTCTTGCTGCTGTCTCATTGCTCTCTCAGTCTCGCTGTTTATACGCTTGCTGCTGTCTCAATGCTCTCTCTCAGTCTCGCTCTGTTTACTCTTGCTGCTGTCTCATTGCTCTCTCTCAGAAACGCTCCTTATACGCTTGCTGCTGTCTCATTGCTCTCTCTCAGTCTCGTTCTTTATACTCTTGCTGCTGTCTCATTGCTGTCTCTCAGTCTCGCTCTTTATACTCTTGCTGCTGTCTCATTGCTCTCTCTGTGAAACGCTCTTTATACGCTTGCTGCTGTCTCAATGCTCTGTCTCAGTATCGCTCTTTATACGCTTGCTGCTGTCTCATTGCTCTCTCAGTATCGCTCTTTATACTCTTGCTGCTGTCTCATTGCTCTCTCTGTCTTGCTGTTTATACGCTTGCTGCTGTCTCATTGCTACCTCTCAGTATCGCTGTTTATACGCTCGCTGCTTTCTCATTGCTCTCTCTCAGTCTCGCTCGTTATACGCTTGCTGCTGTCTCATTGCTACCTCTCAGTATCGCTCTTTATACGCTTGCTGCTGTCTCATTGCTACCTCAGTATCGCTCTTTATACGCTTGCTGATGTTTCATTGCTCTCTCTCAGTATCACTCTATACGCTCGCTGCTTTCTCATTGCTCTCTCTCAGTCTCGCTCTTTATACGCTTGCTGCTATCTCATTGCTCTCTCTCAGTCTAGCTCTTTATTCTCTTGCTGCTGTCTCATTGCTCTCTCAGTCTCGCTGTTTATACGCTTGCTGCTGTCTAATTCCTCTCTCACTCTCGCTCTTTATACTCCTGCTTCTGTCTCATTGCTCTCTCTCAGTCTCGCTCTTTGTACTCTTTCTGCTGTCTCAATGCTCTCTCTCAGTATCGCTCATAATACTCTTGCTGCTGTCTCAATGCTCTCTGTCAGTCTCGCTCTTTATACTCTTGCTGCTGTCTCAATGCTCACTCTCAGTCTCGGCTCTTTATACTCTTGCTGCTGTCTCAATGCTCTCTCTCAGACTCACTCATAATACTCTTGCTGCTGTCTCAATGCTCTCTCTCAGTCTCGCTGTTTATACTCTTGCTGCTGGCTCATTGCTCTCTCTCAGTCTCGCTCTTTATACTCTTGCTGCTGTCTCATTGCTCTCTCAGTCTTGCTCTTTATACGCTTGCTGCTGTCTCAGTGCTCTCTCTCAGTCTCACTCTTTATACGCTTGCTGCTGTCTCATTGCTATCTCTCAGTATCGCTGTTTATACGCTCGCTGCTTTCTCATTGCTCTCTCTCAGTCTCGCTCTTTATACGCTTGCTGCTATCTCATTGCTCTCTCTCAGTCTAGCTCTTTATTCTCTTGCTGCTGTCTCATTGCTCTCTCTCAGTCTGCCTCTTTATACTCTTGCTGCTGTCTCAATGCTCTCTCTCAGTCTCGCTCTTTATACTCTTGCTGCTGTCTCATTGCTCTCTCTCAGTCTCGCTCTCTCTACTCTCGCTGCTGTCTCATTGCTCTCTCTAAGTCTCACCCTTTATACGTTTGCTGCTGTCTCATTGCTCTCTCTCAGTCTCGCTCTTTCTACTCTCGCTGCTGTCTCATTGCTCTCTCTAAGTCTCACCCTTTATACGTTTGCTGCTGTCTCATTGCTCTCTCTCAGTCTCACTCTTTATACTCTTGCTGCAGTCTCATTGCTCTCTCAGGGTCGCTCTTTATACTCTTGCTGCTGTCTCATTGCTCTCTCTCAGTCTCGCTGTTTATACGCTTACTGCCGTCTCATTTCTCTCTCTCAGTCTAGCTCTTTATTCTCTTGCTGCTGTCTCAATGCTCTCTCTCTGTCTCACTGTTTATACGCTTGCTGCTGTCTCATTGCTACCTCTCAGTATCGCTGTTTATACGCTCGCTGCTTTCTCATTGCTCTCTCTCAGTCTCGCTCTTTATACGCTTGCTGCTATCTCACTGCTCTCTCTCAGTCTAGCTCTTTATTCTCTTGCTGCTGTCTCATTGCTCTCTCAGTCTCGCTGTTTATACGCTTGCTGCTGTCTCAATGCTCTCTCTCAGTTTCACTCTTTACACACTTGCTGCTGTCTTATTGCTCTCTCACTCTCGCTCTTTATACTCTTGCTTCTGTCTCATTGCTCTCTCTCAGTATGGCTGTTTATACTCTTGCTGCTGTCACATTGCTCTCTCTCAGTATCGCTCTTGATACTCTTGCTGCTGTCTCATTGCTCTCTCTCAGTATCGCTCTTTATACGCTTGCTGCTATCTCATTGCTCTCTCTCAGTCTCGTTCTTTATACTCTTGCTGCTGTCTCATTGCTCTCTCTCAGTCTCGTTCTTTCTACTCTTGCCGCTGTCTCAATGCTCTCTCTCAGTCTCACTCTTTATACTCTTGCTGCTGTCTCATTCCTCTCTCTCAGTCTCGCTCTTTATCCTCTTGCTGCTGTCTCATTGCTCTCTCTCAGTCTATCTCTTTATTCTCTTGCTGCTGTCTCAATGCTCTCTCTCTGTCTCGCTGTTCATACGCTTGCTGCTGTCTCATTGCTACCTCTCAGTATCGCTGTTTATACGCTCGCTGCTTTCTCATTGCTCTCTCTGAGTCCAGCTCTTTATACGCTTGCTGCTGTCTCATTGCTACCTCTCAGTATCGCTCTTTATACGCTCGCTGCTTTCTCATTGCTCTCTCTCAGTCTCGCTGTTTATACGCTTGCTGCTGTCTCAATGCTCTCTCTCAGTCTCGCTCTTTATACTCTTGCTGCTGTCTCATTGCTCTCTCTCAGAAACCCTCTTTATACGCTTGCTGCTGTCTCATTGCTCTCTCTCAGTCTCGTTCTTTATACTCTTCCTGCTGTCTCATTGCTCTCTCTCAGTCTCGCTCTTTATACTCTTGCTGCTGTCTCATTGCTCTCTCTCAGAAACGCTCTTTATACGCTTGCTGCTGTCTCAATGCTCTGTCTCAGTATCGCTCTTTATACGCTTGCTGCTGTCTCATTGCTCTCTCAGTATCGCTCTTTATACTCTTGCTGCTGTCTCATTGCTCTCTCTGTCTCGCTGTTTAAACGCTTGCTGCTGTCTCATTGCTACCTCTCAGTATCGCTGTTTATACGCTCGCTGCTTTCTCATTGCTCTCTCTCAGTCTCGCTCGTTATACGCTTGCTGCTGTCTCATTGCTACCTCTCAGTATCGCTCTTTATACGCTTGCTGCTGTCTCATTGCTACCTCTCAGTATCGCTCTTTATATGCTTGCTGCTGTCTCATTGCTCTCTCTCAGTATCACTCTTTATACGCTCGCTGCTTTCTCATTGCTCTCTCTCAGTCTCGCTCTTTATACGCTTGCTGCTATCTCATTGCTCTCTCTCAGTCTAGCTCTTTATTCTCTTGCTGCTGTCTCATTGCTCTCTCTCAGTCTCCCTCTTTATACTCTTGCTGCTGTCTCAATGCTCTCTCTCAGTCTCGCTCTTTATACTCTTGCTGCTGTCTCAATGCTCTCTCTCAGTCTCGCTCTTTAAACTCTCACTGCTGTCTCATTGCTCTCTCTCAGTCTCGCTCTTTATACTCTTGCTGCTGTCTCAATGCTCTCTCAGTCTCGCTCTTTATACGCTTGCTTCTGTCTCATTGCTGTCTCTCAGTATCGCTCTTTATACTCTTGCTGCTGTCTCATTGCTCTCTCTCAGTCTTGCTGTTTATACGCTTACTGCCGTCTCATTTCTCTCTCTCAGTCTAGCTCTTTATTCTCTTGCTGCTGTCTCAATGCTCTCTCTCTGTCTCACTGTTTATACGCTTGCTGCTGTCTCATTGCTACCTCTCAGTATCGCTGTTTATACGCTCGCTGCTTTCTCATTGCTCTCTCTCAGTCTCGCTCTTTATACGCTTGCTGCTATCTCACTGCTCTCTCTCAGTCTAGCTCTTTATTCTCTTGCTGCTGTCTCATTGCTCTCTCAGTCTCGCTGTTTACACGCTTGCTGCTGTCTCAATGCTCTCTCTCAGTTTCACTCTTTACACACTTGCTGCTGTCTTATTGCTCTCTCACTCTCGCTCTTTATAATCTTGCTTCTGTCTCATTGCTCTCTCTCAGTATGGCTGTTTATACTCTTGCTGCTGTCACATTGCTCTCTCTCAGTATCGCTCTTGATACTCTTGCTGCTGTCTCATTGCTCTCTCTCAGTATCGCTCTTTATACACTTGCTGCTATCTCATTGCTCTCTCTCAGTCTCGTTCTTTATACTCTTGCTGCTGTCTCATTGCTCTCTCTCAGTCTCGTTCTTTCTACTCTTGCCGCTGTCTCAATGCTCTCTCTCAGTCTCACTCTTTATACTCTTGCTGCTGTCTCATTCCTCTCTCTCAGTCTCGCTCTTTATCCTCTTGCTGCTGTCTCATTGCTCTCTCTCAGTCTATCTCTTTATTCTCTTGCTGCTGTCTCAATGCTCTCTCTCTGTCTCGCTGTTCATACGCTTGCTGCTGTCTCATTGCTACCTCTCAGTATCGCTGTTTATACGCTCGCTGCTTTCTCATTGCTCTCTCTGAGTCCAGCTCTTTATACGCTTGCTGCTGTCTCATTGCTACCTCTCAGTATCGCTCTTTATACGCTCGCTGCTTTCTCATTGCTCTCTCTCAGTCTCGCTGTTTATACGCTTGCTGCTGTCTCAATGCTCTCTCTCAGTCTCGCTCTTTATACTCTTGCTGCTGTCTCATTGCTCTCTCTCAGAAACCCTCTTTATACGCTTGCTGCTGTCTCATTGCTCTCTCTCAGTCTCGTTCTTTATACTCTTCCTGCTGTCTCATTGCTCTCTCTCAGTCTCGCTCTTTATACTCTTGCTGCTGTCTCATTGCTCTCTCTCAGTCTCGCTCTTTATACGCTTGCTGCTATCTCACTGCTCTCTCTCAGTCTAGCTCTTTATTCTCTTGCTGCTGTCTCATTGCTCTCTCAGTCTCGCTGTTTATACGCTTGCTGCTGTCTCAATGCTCTCTCTCAGTTTCACTCTTTACACACTTGCTGCTGTCTTATTGCTCTCTCACTCTCGCTCTTTATACTCTTGCTTCTGTCTCATTGCTCTCTCTCAGTATGGCTGTTTATACTCTTGCTGCTGTCACATTGCTCTCTCTCAGTATCGCTCTTGATACTCTTGCTGCTGTCTCATTGCTCTCTCTCAGTATCGCTCTTTATACGCTTGCTGCTATCTCATTGCTCTCTCTCAGTCTCGTTCTTTATACTCTTGCTGCTGTCTCATTGCTCTCTCTCAGTCTCGTTCTTTCTACTCTTGCCGCTGTCTCAATGCTCTCTCTCAGTCTCACTCTTTATACTCTTGCTGCTGTCTCATTCCTCTCTCTCAGTCTCGCTCTTTATCCTCTTGCTGCTGTCTCATTGCTCTCTCTCAGTCTATCTCTTTATTCTCTTGCTGCTGTCTCAATGCTCTCTCTCTGTCTCGCTGTTCATACGCTTGCTGCTGTCTCATTGCTACCTCTCAGTATCGCTGTTTATACGCTCGCTGCTTTCTCATTTCTCTCTCTGAGTCCAGCTCTTTATACGCTTGCTGCTGTCTCATTGCTACCTCTCAGTATCGCTCTTTATACGCTCGCTGCTTTCTCATTGCTCTCTCTCAGTCTCGCTGTTTATACGCTTGCTGCTGTCTCAATGCTCTCTCTCAGTCTCGCTCTTTATACTCTTGCTGCTGTCTCATTGCTCTCTCTCAGAAACCCTCTTTATACGCTTGCTGCTGTCTCATTGCTCTCTCTCAGTCTCGTTCTTTATACTCTTCCTGCTGTCTCATTGCTCTCTCTCAGTCTCGCTCTTTATACTCTTGCTGCTGTCTCATTGCTCTCTCTCAGAAACGCTCTTTATACGCTTGCTGCTGTCTCAATGCTCTGTCTCAGTATCGCTCTTTATACGCTTGCTGCTGTCTCATTGCTCTCTCAGTATCGCTCTTTATACTCTTGCTGCTGTCTCATTGCTCTCTCTGTCTCGCTGTTTAAACGCTTGCTGCTGTCTCATTGCTACCTCTCAGTATCGCTGTTTATACGCTCGCTGCTTTCTCATTGCTCTCTCTCAGTCTCGCTCGTTATACGCTTGCTGCTGTCTCATTGCTACCTCTCAGTATCGCTCTTTATACGCTTGCTGCTGTCTCATTGCTACCTCTCAGTATCGCTCTTTATATGCTTGCTGCTGTCTCATTGCTCTCTCTCAGTATCACTCTTTATACGCTCGCTGCTTTCTCATTGCTCTCTCTCAGTCTCGCTCTTTATACGCTGGCTGCTATCTCATTGCTCTCTCTCAGTCTAGCTCTTTATTCTCTTGCTGCTGTCTCATTGCTCTCTCTCAGTCTCCCTCTTTATACTCTTGCTGCTGTCTCAATGCTCTCTCTCAGTCTCGCTCTTTATACTCTTGCTGCTGTCTCAATGCTCTCTCTCAGTCTCGCTCTTTAAACTCTCACTGCTGTCTCATTGCTCTCTCTCAGTCTCGCTCTTTATACTCTTGCTGCTGTCTCAATGCTCTCTCAGTTTCGCTCTTTATACGCTTGCTTCTGTCTCATTGCTGTCTCTCAGTATCGCTCTTTATACTCTTGCTGCTGTCTCATTGCTCTCTCTCAGTCTTGCTGTTTATACGCTTACTGCCGTCTCATTTCTCTCTCTCAGTCTAGCTCTTTATTCTCTTGCTGCTGTCTCAATGCTCTCTCTCTGTCTCACTGTTTATACGCTTGCTGCTGTCTCATTGCTACCTCTCAGTATCGCTGTTTATACGCTCGCTGCTTTCTCATTGCTCTCTCTCAGTCTCGCTCTTTATACGCTTGCTGCTATCTCACTGCTCTCTCTCAGTCTAGCTCTTTATTCTCTTGCTGCTGTCTCATTGCTCTCTCAGTCTCGCTGTTTACACGCTTGCTGCTGTCTCAATGCTCTCTCTCAGTTTCACTCTTTACACACTTGCTGCTGTCTTATTGCTCTCTCACTCTCGCTCTTTATACTCTTGCTTCTGTCTCATTGCTCTCTCTCAGTATGGCTGTTTATACTCTTGCTGCTGTCACATTGCTCTCTCTCAGTATCGCTCTTGATACTCTTGCTGCTGTCTCATTGCTCTCTCTCAGTCTCGTTCTTTATACTCTTGCTGCTGTCTCATTGCTCTCTCTCAGTCTCGTTCTTTCTACTCTTGCCGCTGTCTCAATGCTCTCTCTCAGTCTCACTCTTTATACTCTTGCTGCTGTCTCATTCCTCTCTCTCAGTCTCGCTCTTTATCCTCTTGCTGCTGTCTCATTGCTCTCTCTCAGTCTATCTCTTTATTCTCTTGCTGCTGTCTCAATGCTCTCTCTCTGTCTCGCTGTTCATACGCTTGCTGCTGTCTCATTGCTACCTCTCAGTATCGCTGTTTATACGCTCGCTGCTTTCTCATTGCTCTCTCTGAGTCCAGCTCTTTATACGCTTGCTGCTGTCTCATTGCTACCTCTCAGTATCGCTCTTTATACGCTCGCTGCTTTCTCATTGCTCTCTCTCAGTCTCGCTGTTTATACGCTTGCTGCTGTCTCAATGCTCTCTCTCAGTCTCGCTCTTTATACTCTTGCTGCTGTCTCAATGCTCTCTCTCAGAAACCCTCTTTATACGCTTGCTGCTGTCTCATTGCTCTCTCTCAGTCTCGTTCTTTATACTCTTCCTGCTGTCTCATTGCTCTCTCTCAGTCTCGCTCTTTATACTCTTGCTGCTGTCTCATTGCTCTCTCTCAGAAACGCTCTTTATACGCTTGCTGCTGTCTCAATGCTCTGTCTCAGTATCGCTCTTCATACGCTTGCTGCTGTCTCATTGCTCTCTCAGTATCGCTCTTTATACTCTTGCTGCTGTCTCATTGCTCTCTCTGTCTCGCTGTTTAAACGCTTGCTGCTGTCTCATTGCTACCTCTCAGTATCGCTGTTTATACGCTCGCTGCTTTCTCATTGCTCTCTCTCAGTCTCGCTCGTTATACGCTTGCTGCTGTCTCATTGCTACCTCTCAGTATCGCTCTTTATACGCTTGCTGCTGTCTCATTGCTACCTCTCAGTATCGCTCTTTATATGCTTGCTGCTGTCTCATTGCTCTCTCTCAGTATCACTCTTTATACGCTCGCTGCTTTCTCATTGCTCTCTCTCAGTCTCGCTCTTTATACGCTTGCTGCTATCTCATTGCTCTCTCTCAGTCTAGCTCTTTATTCTCTTGCTGCTGTCTCATTGCTCTCTCAGTCTCGCTGTTTATACGCTTGCTGCTGTCTAATTGCTCTCTCACTCTCGCTCTTTATACTCTTGCTTCTGTCTCATTGCTCTCTCTCAGTCTCGCTCTTTGTACTCTTGCTGCTGTCTCAATGCTCTCTCTCAGTATCGCTCATAATACTCTTGCTGCTGTCTCAATGCTCTCTGTCAGTCTCGCTCTTTATACTCTTGCTGCTGTCCCAATGCTCACTCTCAGTCTCGGCTCTTTATACTCTTGCTGCTGTCTCAATGCTCTCTCTCAGTCTCGCTATTTATACTCTTGCTGCTGTCTCATTGCTCTCTCTCAGTCTCGCTCTTTATACTCTTGCTGCTGTCAAATTGCTCTCTCAGTCTTGCTCTTTATACTCTTGCTGCTGTCTCTTTGCTCACTCTCAGTTTCGCTCTTTATACTTTTGCTGCTGTCTCAATGCTCTCTCAGTCTCGCTCTTTATACGCTTGCTGCTGTCTCATTGCTCTCTCTCAGTCTCACTCTTTATACGCTTGCTGCTGTCTCATTGCTATCTCTCAGTATCGCTCTTTGTACTCTCGCTGCTTTCTCATTGCTATCTCTCAGTAACGCTCTTTGTACTCTCGCTGCTTTCTCATTGCTCTCTCTCAGTCTCGCTCTATATACGCTTGCTGCTGTCTCATTGCTCTCTCAGTCTCGCTCTTTATACTACTGCTGCTGTCTCATTGCTCTTTCAGTCTCGCTTTTTATACTCTTGCTGCTGTCTCATTGCTCTCTCTCAGTCTCGCTCTTTATACTCTTGCTGCTGTCTCATTGCTCTCCATCAGTCTCGCTCTTTATACTCTTGCTGCTGTATCAATGCTCTCTCAGTCTCGCTCTTTTTACGCTTGCTGCTGTCTCATTGCTCTCTCCCAGTCTCGCTCTTTAAACTCTCACTGCTGTCTCATTGCTCTCTCTCAGTCTCCCTCTTTATACTCTTGCTGCTGTCTCAATGCTCTCTCAGTCTCGCTCTTTATACGCTTGCTTCTATCTCATTGCTGTCTCTTAGTATCGCTCTTTATACTCTTGCTGCTGTCTCATTGCTCTCTCTCAGTCTCGCTGTTTATACGCTTGCTGCCGTCTCATTCCTCTCTCTCAGTCTCGCTCATTATCCTCTTGCTGCTGTCTCATTGCTCTCTCTCAGTCTAGCTCTTGATTCTCTTGCTGCTGTCTCAATGCTCTCCCTCTGTCTTGCTGTTTATACGCTTGCTGCTGTCTCATTGCTACCTCTCAGTATCGCTGTTTATACGCTCGCTGCTTTCTCATTGCTCTCTCTGAGTCTAGCTCTTTATACGCTTGCTGCTGTCTCATTGCTACCTCTCAGTATCGCTCTTTATACGCACGCTGCTTTCTCATTGCTCTCTCTCAGTCTCGCTCTTTATACGCTTGCTGCTATCTCATTGCTCTCTCTCAGTCTAGCTCTTTCTTCTCTTGCTGCTGTCTCATTGCTCTCTCTCAGTTTCACTCTTTACACGCTTGCTGCTGTCTCATTGCTCTCTCACTCTCGCTCTTTATACTCTTGCTTCTGTCTCATTGCTCTCTCTCAGTATCGCTCTTTATACTCTTGCTGCTGTCTCATTGCTCTCTCTCAGTATCGCTCTTTATACTCTTGCTGCTGTCTCATTGCTCTCTCTCAGTATCGCTCTTTATACGCTTGCTGCTATCTCATTGCTCTCTCTCAGTCTCGTTCTTTATACTCTTGCTGCTCTCTCATTGCTCTCTCTCAGTCTCGTTCTTTCTACTCTTGCCGCTGTCTCAATGCTCTCTCTCAGTCTCACTCTTTATTCTCTTGCTGCTGTCTCATTCCTCTCTCTCAGTCTCGCTCTTTATCCTCTTGCTGCTGTCTCATTGCTCTCTCTCAGTCTAGCTCTTTATTCTCTTGCTGCTGTCTCAATGCTCTCTCTCTGTCTCGCTGTTTATACGCTTGCTGCTGTCTCATTGCTACCTCTCAGTATCGCTGTTGATACGCTCGCTGCTTTCTCATTGCTCTCTCTGAGTCTAGCTATTTATACGCTTGCTGCTGTCTCATTGCTACCTCTCAGTATCGCTCTTTATACGCTCGCTGCTTTCACATTGCTCTCTCTCAGTCTCGCTCTTTATAAACTTGCTGCTATCTCATTGCTCTCTCTCAGTCTCGCTGTTTATACGCTTGCTGCTGTCTCAATGCTCTCTCTCAGTTTCACTCTTTACACGCTTGCTGCTGTCTCATTGCTCTCTCACTCTCGCTCTTTATACTCTTGCTTCTGTCTCATTGCTCTCTCTCAGTATCGCTCTTTATACTCTTGCTGCTGTCTCATTGCTCTCTCTCAGTATCGCTCTTTACACGCTTGCTGCTATCTCATTGCTCTCTCTCAGTCTCGTTCTTTATACTCTTGCTGCTGTCTCATTGCTCTCTCTCAGTCTCATTCTTTCTACTCTTGCCGCTGTCTCAATGCTCTCTGTCAGTGTCGCTCTTTATACTCTTGCTGCTGTCTCATTGCTCTCTCTCAGTCTCGTTCTTTATACTCTTGCTGCTGTCTCATTGCTCTCTCTCAGTCTCGCTCTTTATACTCTTGCTGCCGTCTCATTTCTCTCTCTCAGTCTCGCTCTTTATACTCTTGCTGCTGTCTCATTGCTCTCTCTCAGAAACGCTCTTTATACGCTTGCTGCTGTCTCATTGCTCTCTCTCAGTCTCGTTCTTTATACTCTTGCTGCTGTCTCATTGCTCTCTCTTAGTCTCGCTCTTTATACTCTTGCTGCTGTCTCATTGCTCTCTCTCAGAAACGCTCTTTATACGCTTGCTGCTGTCTCATTGCTCTCTCTCAGTCTCTTTCTTTATACTCTTGCTGCTGTCTCATTGCTCTCTCTCTGAAACGCTCTTTATACGCTTGCTGCTGTCTCAATGCTCTCTCTCAGTATCGCTCTTTATAGGCTTGCTGCTGTCTCATTGCTCTCTCAGTATCGCTCTTTATACTCTTGCTGCTGTCTCATTGCTCTCTCTGTCTCGCTGTTTATACGCTTGCTGCTGTCTCATTGCTACCTCTCAGTATCGCTGTTTATACGCTCGCTGCTTTCTCATTGCTCTCTCTCAGTATCGCTCTCGTTATACGCTTGCTGCTGTCTCATTGCTACCTCTCAGTATCGCTCTTTATACGCTTGCTGCTGTCTCATTGCTATCTCTCAGTATCGCTCTTTATACTCTTGCTGCTGTCTCAATGCTCTGTCTCAGTATTGCTCTTTATACTCTTGCTGCTGTCTCATTGCTCTCTCTCAGAAACGCTCTTTATACGCTTGCTGCTGTCTCATTGCTACCTCTCAGTATCCCTCTTTATACGCTTGCTGCTGTCTCATTGCTCTCTCTCAGTATCACTGTTTATACGCTTGCTGCTGTCTAATTGCTCTCTCACTCTCGCTCTTTATACTCTTGCTTCTGTCTCATTGCTCTCTCTCAGAAACGCTCTTTATACGCTTGCTGCTGTCTCATTGCTCTCTCTCAGTCTCTTTCTTTATACTCTTGCTGCTGTCTCATTGCTCTCTCTCAGAAACGCTCTTTATACGCTTGCTGATGTCTCATTGCTCTCTCTCAGTCTCTTTCTTTATACTCTTGCTGCTGTCTCATTGCTCTCTCTCTGAAACGCTCTTTATACGCTTGCTGCTGTCTCAATGCTCTGTCTCAGTATCGCTCTTTATACGCTTGCTGCTGTCTCATTGCTCTCTCAGTATCGCTCTTTATACTCTTGCTGCTGTCTCATTGCTCTCTCTGTCTCGCTGTTTATACGCTTGCTGCTGTCTCATTGCTACCTCTCAGTATCGCTGTTTATACGCTCGCTGCTTTCTCATTGCTCTCTCTCAGTCTCTCTCGTTATACGCTTGCTGCTGTCTCATTGCTACCTCTCAGTATCGCTCTTTATACGCTTGCTGCTGTCTCATTGCTACCTCTCAGTATCGCTCTTTATACTCTTGCTGCTGTCTCAATGCTCTGTCTCAGTATTGCTCTTCATACTCTTGCTGCTGTCTCATTGCTCTCTCTCAGAAACGCTCTTTATACGCTTGCTGCTGTCTCATTGCTACCTCTCAGTATCCCTCTTTATACGCTTGCTGCTGTCTCATTGCTCTCTCTCAGTATCACTGTTTATACGCTTGCTGCTGTCTAATTGCTCTCTCACTCTCGCTCTTTATACTCTTGCTTCTGTCTCATTGCTCTCTCTCAGTCTCGCTCTTTGTACTCTTGCTGCTGTCTCAAAGCTCTCTCTCAGTATCGCTCATAATACTCTTGCTGCTGTCTCAATGCTCTCTCTCAGTCTCGCTCTTTATACTCTTGCTGCTGTCTCAATGCTCACTCTCAGTCTCGGCTCTTTATATCTTTATACTCTTGCTGCTGTCTGAATGCTCTCTCTCAGTCTCGCTCAAAATACTCTTGCTGCTGTCTCAATGCTCTCTCTCAGTCTCGCTCTTTATACTCTTGCTGCTGTCTCATTGCTCTCTCTCAGTCTCGCTCTTTATACTCTTGCTGCTGTCTCATTGCTCTCTCAGTCTTGCTCTTTATACTCTTGCTGCTGTCTCAATGCTCTCTCTCAGTCTCACTCTTTATACTCTTGCTGCTGTCTCTTTGCTCTCTCTCAGTTTCGCTCTTTGTACTCTTGCTGCTGTCTCAATGCTCTCTCAGTATCGCTCATAATACTCTTGCTGCTGTCTCAATGCTCTCTCTGAGTCTCGTTCTTTATACTCTTGCTGCTGTCTCATTGCTCTCTCTCAGTCTCGCTCTTTATACTCTTGCTACTGTATCATTGCTCTCTCTCAGTCTCCCTCTTTATACTCTTGCTGCTGTCTCAATGCTCTCTCTCAGTCTCGCTCTTTATACACTTGCTGCGTCTCATTCCTCTCTCTCAGCCTCGCTCTTTATTCTCTTGCTGCTGTCTCATTGCTCTCTCTCAGTCTTGCTCGGATCCCGCCCCCCCCCCCCCCCCCTTCCCCCTGTGCTGCTGCTGTTGCTCCCAACTGCTGTTGTCTTCTATCTTTTTCATTCCCTCTATCGTTCTGTGAGGTAGTTGACGAACGGTTGCCACCGCCTGGTGAACCCTTGAGCCGAACCCCTTAATACGAACTTGATCCGTTCTAACTTTATAAACCCTGCCATGTCGTTTATCCAGGTCTCCACGCCCGGAGGCTTGGCTTCCTTCCACATAAGCAGTATCCTTCGCCGGGCTACTAGGGACGCAAAGGCCAAAACATCAGCCTCTCTCGCCTCCTGTACTCCCGGCTCTTCTGCTACCCCGAATATAGCCAACCCCCAGCTTGGCTCGACCCGGACCCCCACCACCTTCGAAAGCACCTTCGCCACCCCCACCCAGAACCTCTGTAGTGCCGGACATGACCAGAACATGTGGGTGTGATTCGCTGGGCTTCTCGAGCATCTCTCACACCTATCCTCTACCCCGAAAAATTTACTGAGCCGTGCTCCAGTCAAATGCGCCCTGTGTAGAACCTTGAATTGTATCAGGCTTAGCCTGGCACACGAGGACGACGAGTTTACCCTACGTAGGGCATCAGCCCACAGCCCCTCCTCAATCTCCTCCCCCAGCTCTTCTTCCCATTTCCCTTTCAGCTCATCTACCATGACCTCCCCTTCATCCCTCATTTCCCTGTATATGTCCGACACCCTACCATCCCCCACCCATGTCTCTGAGATCACTCTATCCTGCGCCGGGAGCTGCGGGAATTCCCTCACCTCGCAAAAGCCCTCAGTTGCATATACCGAAATGCATTCCCTTGGGGCAACCCATATTTTTCCGTCAGCACTCCCAGACTCGCAAACGTCCCATCTACGAACAGATCTCTCAATTGTACTACCCCAGCTCTTTGCCATGCTCCAAATCCCCTATCCATTCTCCCCGGAACAAACCTATGGTTGTTTCTTATCGGGGACCGCACCGAGGCTCCCGTCCTTCCCCTATGCCGTCTCCACTGCCCCCAAATTTTTAATGTTGCCACCACCACAGGGCTTGTGGTGTATTTCTTCGGTGAGAACGGCAACGGTGCCGTCACCATTGCTTGTAGGCTGGTCCCCTTGCAGGACGCCCTCTCCAATCTCTTCCACGCCGCTCCCTCGCCTTCTCCCATCCACTTACACACCATTGAAATATTGGCGGCCCAGTAATACTCGTTTAGGCTCGGTAGTGCCAGCCGCCCCCTATCCCTACTACGCTGCAAGAACCCCCTCCTCACTCTCGGGGTCTTCCCGACCCACACAAAACTCATAATACTTTTCTCGATTCTCTTAAAAAAAGCCTTCATGACCATCACCGGGAGGCACTGAAACACAAAGAGGAATCTCGGGAGAACCACCATTTTAACCGCCTGCACCCTACCTGCCAGTGACAGGGACACCATGTCCCATCTCTTGAAGTCCTCCTCCATCTGTTCCACCAATCGTGTTAAATTAAGCCTGTGTAAGGTACCCCAATTCTTGGCTATCTGAATCCCCAAGTACCGGATGTCTCTTGTTACCTTCCTCAGCGGTAAATCCTCTATTTCCCTGCTCTGCTCCCCCGGATGCACCACAAACAACTCACTTTTCCCCATGTTCAATTTCGACCCCGAAAAATCCCCAAACTTCCCAAGTATCCGCATTATCTCTGGCATCCCCACCACCGGGTCCGCCACATATAACAACAAATCATCCGCGTACAAAGATACCCGGTATTCTTCTCCCCCCCCTAAACACTCCCTCCACTTCCTGGAACCCCTCAGTGCTATGGCCAGGGGCTCAATCGCCAGTGCAAACAATAACGGAGACAGGGGACACCACTGCCTCGTCCCTCTGTAAAGCCGGAAATAATCAGACCCCCGTCCATTCGTAACCACACTCGCCATCGGTGCCCTATACAGCAACTGTACCCATCTGATATACCCATCTCCAAAGCCAAATCTCCTCAGCACCTCCCACAGATAATCCCACTCCACTCTATCAAATGCTTTCTCGGCATCCATCGCCACCACTATCTCCGCTTCCCCCTCTGGCGGGGGTATCATCATTACCCCTAGCAACCTCCGTATGTTTGTGTTCAGTTGTCTCCCCTTCACAAACCCAGTTTGGCCCTCATGAACCACCCCCGGGACACAGTCCTCTATCCTCGTCGCCATTACCTTGGCCAGAATCTTAGCATCCACGTTTAAAAGGGGAATGGGCCTATAGGACCCGCATTGCAGCGGGTCTTTTTCCTTCTTTAGGAGGAGCAATATCGTTGCCTCTGACATAGTCGGGGGCAGCTGCCCCCTTTCCCTAGCCTCATTAAAAGTTCTCGTCAGGAGCGGGGCCAGCAAGTCCATATACTTCCGATAAAATTCCACTGGGAATCCGTCTGGTCCCGGGGCCTTCCCCGCCTGCATGCTCCCAATCCCTTTCACTACCTCCTCCATCTCAATCTGTGCTCCCAGTCCCGCCCTCTCCTGCTCCTCCACCTTAGGGAATTCCAGCTGATCCAGAAAGCACATCATTCTCTCCTTCCCTTCCGGGGGCTGAGCTTTATATAATCTTTCGTAGAATGCCTTGAACACTCCATTCACTCTCTCCGCTCCCCGCTCCATCTCTCCCTCCTCATCTCTCACCCCCCCTATCTCCCTCGCTGCTCCCCTCTTCCTCAGTTGGTGGGCTAGCAACCGGCTCGCCTTCTCCCCATATTCGTACTGTACACCCTGTGCCTTCCTCCATTGTGCCTCTGCATTACCCGTAGTCAACAAGTCAAATTCTACATGTAGCCTTTGCCTTTCCCTGTACAGTCCCTCCTCCGGTGCCTCCGCATATTGTCTGTCTACCCTCAAAAGTTCTTTCAGCAACCGCTCCCTTTCCCTACCCTCCTGCTTTCCTTTATGTGCCCTGATAGCTATCAGCTCCCCTCTAACTACTGCCTTCAACGCCTCCCAGACCACTCCCACCTGAACCTCCCCATTGTCATTAAGCTCCAAGTACCTTTCAATATACCCCCTCACCCTTAAACATACCCCCTCATCTGCCAATAATCCCATGTCCATTCTCCAGGGTGGGTGCTGTTCTTTTTCCTCCCTATCTCCAGGTCCACCCAGTGTGGGGCATGGTCCGAGATAGCTATAGCCGTGTACTCCGTCCCTATCACCTTCGGGATCAGTGCCCTTCCCAAAACAAAAAAGTTGATCCGTGAATATACTTTATGAACATAGGAGAAAAACGAAAACTCCTTACTCCTAGGCCTGCTAAATCTCCAGGGGTCTACTCCTCCCATCTGCTCCATAAAGTCCTTGAGCACCCTAGCTGCAGCCGGCCTCCTCCCGGTCCTGGACCCCGATCTGTCCAGCCCTGGGTCCAGCACCGTATTGAAGTCTCCCCCCATTACCAACTTTCCCGCCTCTAGGTCCGGGAATCGTTCCAACATACGCCTCATAAAATTGGCATCATCCCAGTTCAGGGCATATACGTTCACTAGAACCACTGCCTCCCCTTGCAATCTGCCACTCACCATCACGTATCTACCCCCACTATCCGCCACTATGGTCTTTGCCTCAAACAGTACCCGCTTCCCCACTAATATAGCCACCCCCCTGTTCTTAGTGTCTAACCCCGAATGAAACACCTGCCCCACCCATCCTTTGCGTAGTCTGACCTGGTCTATCAGTTTCAAATGTGTCTCCTGCAACATAACCACATCTGCCTTTAGTTTCTTTAGGTGTGCGAGTACCCGTGCCCTTTTAATCGGCCCGTTCAGCCCTCTCACAATCCACATGATCAGCCGGGTTGGGGGGCTCTTTACCCCCCCCCCCCCCCTTGTCGACTAGCCATCCCCTTTTTTAATCCAGCTCCTCACCCATTCCACGTAGCCGTATCTCCCACCGACGGCGCCCTGCCGCCTCGACCACACCACCCCGTACCAGCTCCCCCTTCTCCCCAGCAGCAGCAACCCAGTTAACCCCCCCCCCCCCCCCCCCCACTAGGTCCCTTTCTAGCGTAATTGCACCCCCCATGTGGCTCCCAGAAGTCAGCAAACTCTGGCTGACCTCGGCCTCCCCCCATGACCTCGGCCCCCACTGTGCGAGGTCCCCTCCTTCCTGCTTCCCTGTTCCCGCCATGATTACCATAGCGCGGGAACAAAGCCCGCGCTTCCCACTTGACCCCATCCATTGCGCAGGTCAAGGAGACACAGCCTGAGTGAGAGAGATACAGACCGAGAGAGAATTTGGTAATTTGGTGCAGTGAGGTAATTCGGTGAAGAGTGGGAGAAGGTGCTTTTTCCCGACTGTTTTGTTCTCTCTCTTTCTTCGGGCCTAATTTCGGGAGCCGTTCGGAGTAGGAGGAGCAGTCTCTGTGAGTATAAAAACCTAACGGAAACTTCCTGTTTTCCAGGTTTTTTACCAAAAGTGACGTCAGAGGGAAGCTGTGATCTGAGTGGTTGATAGCAAATCTGCCCCAAATTTAAAAAAAAAACACAGCTAAACTCATAAACTTAAATTAAACTAATTAATTAATTAGTGATGGCTGGTCAGGTGATGTGCTTGAGCTGCTTGATGTGGGAGCTGGCAGATCCCATTGCGAGCTGCAGCGACCACATCTGCAGTAAGTGTTGGCTGCTCGAAGAGCTCCGGCTCAGAGTTGATGAGCAGGAGTCTGAGCTTCAAACACTGAGGCACATCCGGGAGGGGGAGACTTACCTGGACACTGTGTTTCAGGAGGCAGTCACACCTGTCAGAGTAAGTAGTTTAAATCCTGCCAGTGCCCAGGGACAGCAGGGTGTGACTGCAAGTCAGGCAGGTAAAGGGAACCAGCAGTCAGGAACTTAGGAGCCTCAGCCCTTGACTCTGTCCAACAGGTATGAGGCACTTGCTCCCTGTGTGGATGGCGAACAGGGCTGCAGGAAGGATGAGTCAGCTGACCAAGGCACCATGGTTCAGCAGGCCATTCAAGGGGAGGGAGTAAATAGGCAAGTTGTAGTTGTAGGGGATTCTATTATCAGGGGGATAGATAGTATCCTTTGTGAGCAGGATAAAGAGTCCCGCATGGTATGTTGCCTGTCCGGTGCTAGGGTGCGGGACATCTCTGACCGGCTTGAAAGGATATTGGAGAGGGAGGGGGAGGATCCAGTTGTTGTGGTCCATGTCGGTACCAACAACATAGGCAAGTCTAGGAAAGAGGACCTGTTTAGAGATTATAAAGAGCTAGGATTCAAATTAAAAAACAGGTCCTCAAGGGTCATAATTTCCGGATTACTGCCCGAGCCACGTGCAAATTGGCATAGGGAGGCAAGAATAAGGGAAATTAACACGTGGCTGAAAGGGTGGTGTGGGAAAGAGGGGTTCCTTTTCATGGGACACTGGCATCAGTTTTGGGACAGGGGGGACCTATACCGTTGGGATGGTCTCCACCTGAACCGAGCTGGGACCAGTGTTCTGGCGAAAAGAATAAATAGGGTGGTCAATAGGACTTTAAACTAAAGATTGGGGGGGAAGGGAAAGTCAGGGAACCAAGAGGTGAAGTAATCAGTGGGAAGCATATCTGCTTAGGAATACAAAAAAACACGAAAAGACAAAACTCAGGAGAGGTTATGATAGTCCCCATCCCACAAAATATGACACAGTGTATGGAAAGGCTCAGTAAACCAAGGTCCACCACACTAAGAAAACAAAAAGGGACGGTCAATAGAGAATTAAAAGTACTATATTTAAATGCGCGCAGTGTACGGAACAAGGTAGATGAGCTTGTGGCCCAGATTGTGACTGACAGGTATGATGTGGTAGGCATCACAGAGACATGGTTGCAGGGGGTTCAGGACTGGCATTTAAACATCCAGGGATTCACAACCTATCGAAAAGACAGGGAGGTGGGCAGAGGGGGCGGGGTTGCCTTGTTAATTAGGAATGAAATTAAATCAATAGCACTGAATGACATAGGGTCAGATGATGTGGAGTCTGTGTGGGTAGAGTTGAGGAACCACAAAGGCAAAAAAACCATAATGGGAGTTATGTACAGGCCTCCTAACAGTGGCCAGGACCGGGGGCACAAAATGCACTACGAAATAGAAAGTGCATGTCAGAAAGGCAAGGTCACAGTGATCATGGGGGACTTCAATTTGCAGGTGGACTGGGTAAATAATGTTGCCAGTGGACCCAAGGAAAGGGAATTCATTGAATGTTTACAGGAGGGCTTTTTGGAACAGCTTGTGATGGAGCCCACGAGGGAACAGGCCATTCTGGACTTAGTGTTATGTAATGAACCAGACTTGATCAAAGATCTTAAAGTAAGGGAGCACTTAGGAGGCAGTGATCATAATATGGTAGAATTCAATCTCCAATTTGAAAGAAAAAAGGTAGAATCAGATGTAAAGGTGTTACAGGTGAGTCGATTTCGGCGGCGTGAGAGCAGCTGGTTAGTCAATTTCAGTGGGAGCATTGCGGAAGGAGGTTGCTGGGAGGTAAGTCAACCTTTAAAAGCACTTCTCTTTGCAGGGGCAGGCCAGTCGATTTCGGCGGCGTGAGAGCAGCTGGTTAGTCAATTTCAGCGGGAGCATTGCGGAAGGAGGTTGCTGGGAGGTAAGTCAACCTTTAAAAGCACTTCTCTTTGCAGGGGCAGGCCAGTCGATTTCGGCGGCGTGAGAGCAGCTGGTTAGTCAATTTCAGTGGGAGCATTGCGGAAGGAGGTTGCTGGGAGGTAAGTCAACCTTTAAAAGCACTTCTCTTTGCAGGGGCTGGCCAGTCGATTTCGGCGGCGTGAGAGCAGCTGGTCAGTCAATTTCAGCGGGAGCATTGCGGAAGGAGGTTGCTGGGAGGTAAGTCAACCTTTAAAAGCACTTCTCTTTGCAGGGACAGGCCAGTCGATTTCGGCGGCGTGAGAGCAGCTGGTTAGTCAATTTCAGTGGGAGCATTGCGGAAGGAGGTTGCTGGGAGGTAAGTCAACCTTTAAAAGCACTTCTCTTTGCAGGGGCAGGCCAGTCGATTTCGGCGGGAGTGGAGCTGGCTGGTTAGTCAATTTCAGCAGGAGCTGAGAATTTTTCTTTTTTTTTTAAATTAGTTTTTTAGGCGGGATCAGGAAGTCGACCCGCGGACGTCTGGGAAGACCCTCACCAATAAATTCTGGTGGAGAGGAAACCCGAGACACTACACGTGTAGTGTCTCCCACCCGCCCTCCTCCTCTAACCTAATAATAAAACCCATTGGTCTGAGGTAAGTACCATATTTTTATTATATTATTATTATTTTTTATAAAAATTTAATTTAGTTGTGAGCCAGATCTTGGTAGAAAGTTAGAGGAATGGCAGGGAAGGGAGTGCAATGTTCCTCCTGCAGGATGTTTGAGGTGAGGGATGCAGTTAGTGTCCCTGCTGATTTTACCTGCAGGAAGTGCTGCCATCTCCAGCTCCTCCAAGACCGAATTAGGGAACTGGAGCTGGAGTTGGAAGAACTTCGGATCATTCGGGAGGCAGAAGGGGTCATAGATAGCAGCTTCAGGGAATTAGTTACACCAAAGATTGGAGATAGGTGGGTAACTGTAAGAGGGACTGGGAAAAAACAGTCAGTGCAGGGATCCCCTGCGGTCGTTCCCCTGAGAAACAAGTATACCGCTTTGGATACTTGTGGGGGGGACGACTTACCAGGGGTAAGCCATGGGGTACGGGCCTCTGGCACGGAGTCTGTCCCTGTTGCTCAGAAGGGAAGGGGGGAGAGGAGCAGAGCATTAGTAATTGGGGACTCTATAGTCAGGGGCACAGATAGGAGATTTTGTGGGAGCGTGAGAGACTCACGTTTGGTATGTTGCCTCCCAGGTGCAAGGGTACGTGATGTCTCGGATCGTGTTTTCCGGGTCCTTAGGGGGGAGGGGGAGCAGCCCCAAGTCGTGGTCCACATTGGCACCAACGACATAGGTAGGAAAGGGGACAAGGATGTCAGGCAGGCTTTCAGGGAGCTAGGATGGAAGCTCAGAACTAGAACAAACAGAGTTGTTATCTCTGGGTTGTTGCCCGTGCCACGTGATAGTGAGATGAGGAATAGGGAGAGAGAGCATTTAAACACGTGGCTACAGGGATGGTGCAGGCGGGAGGGTTTCAGATTTTTGGATAACTGGGGCTCTTTCTGGGGAAGGTGGGACCTCTACAGACAGGATGGTCTACATCTGAACCTGAGGGGCACAAATATCCTGGGGGGGAGATTTGTTAGTGCTCTTTGGGGGGGTTTAAACTAATGCAGCAGGGGCATGGGAACCTGGATTGTAGTTTTAGGGTAAGGGAGAATGAGAGTATAGAGGTCAGGAGCACAGTTTTGACGTCGCAGTAGGGGGCCAGCGTTCAGGTAGGTGGTTTGAAGTGTGTCTACTTCAATGCCAGGAGTATACGAAACAAGGTAGGGGAACTGGCAGCGTGGGTTGGTACCTGGGACTTCGATGTTGTGGCCATTTCGGAGACATGGATAGAGCAGGGACAGGAATGGATGTTGCAGGTTCCGGGGTTTAGGTGTTTTAGTAAGCTCAGAGAAGGAGGCAAAAGAGGGGGAGGTGCGGCGCTGCTAGTCAAGAGCAGTATTACGGTGGCGGAGAGGATGCTAGATGGGGACTCTTCTTCCGAGGTAGTATTGGCTGAAGTTAGAAACAGGAAAGGAGAGGTCACCCTGTTGGGAGTTTTTTATAGGCCTCCTAATAGTTCTAGGGATGTAGAGGAAAGGATGGCGAAGATGATTCTGGATATGAGCGAAAGTAACAGGGTAGTTATTATGGGAGACTTTAACTTTCCAAATATTGACTGGAAAATATATAGTTCGAGTACAATAGATGGGTCGTTTTTTGTACAGTGTGTGCAGGAGCGTTTCCTGAAACAATATTTTGACAGGCCAACAAGAGGCGAGGCCACGTTGGATTTGGTTTTGGGTAATGAACCAGGCCAGGTGTTGGATTTGGAGGTAGGAGAGCACTTTGGGGACAGTGACCACAATTCGGTGACGTTTACGTTAATGATGGAAAGGGATAAGTATACACCGCAGGGCAAGAGTTATAGCTGGGGGAAGGGCAATTATGATGCCATTAGACGTGACTTGGGGGGGATAAGGTGGAGAAGTAGGCTGCAAGTGTTGGGCACACTGGATAAGTGGGGCTTGTTCAAGGATCAGCTACTGCGTGTTCTTGATAAGTATGTACCGGTCAGACAGGGAGGAAGGCGTCGAGCGAGGGAACCGTGGTTTACCAAGGAAGTGGAATCTCTTGTTAAGAGGAAGAAGAAGGCCTATGTGAAGATGAAGTGTGAAGTTTCGGTTGGGGCGATGGATAGTTACAAGGTAGCGAGGAAGGATCTAAAGAGAGAGCTAAGACGAGCAAGGAGGGGACATGAGAAGTATTTGGCAGGAAGGATCAAGGAAAACCCAAAAGCTTTCTATAGGTATGTCAGGGATAAGCGAATGACGAGGGAAAGAGTAGGACCAGTCAAGGACAGGGATGGGAAATTGTGTGTGGAGTCTGAAGAGATAGGCGAGATACTAAATGAATATTTTTCGTCAGTATTCACTCAGGAAAAAGATAATGTTGTGGAGGAGAATGCTGAGCCCCAGGCTAATAGAATAGATGGCATTGAGGTACGTAGGGAAGAGGTGTTGGCAATTCTGGACAGGCTGAAAATAGATAAGTCCCCGGGACCTGATGGGATTTATCCTAGGATTCTATGGGAGGCCAGGGAAGAGATTGCTGGACCTTTGGCTTTGATTTGTATGTCATCATTGGCTACAGGAATAGTGCCAGAGGACTGGAGGACAGCAAATGTGGTCCCTTTGTTCAAAAAGGGGAGCAGAGACAACCCCGGCAACTATAGACCGGTGAGCCTCACGTCTGTAGTGGGTAAAGTCTTGGAGGGGATTATAAGGGACAAGATTTATAATCATCTAGATAGGAATAATATGATCAGGGATAGTCAGCATGGCTTTGTGAAGGGTAGGTCATGCCTCACAAACCTTATTGAGTTCTTTGAGAAGGTGACTGAACAGGTAGACGAGGGTAGAGCAGTTGATGTGGTGTATATGGATTTCAGCAAAGCGTTTGATAAGGTTCCCCACGGTAGGCTATTGCAAAAAATACGGAGGCTGGGGATTGAGGGTGATTTAGAGATGTGGATCAGAAATTGGCTAGCTGAAAGAAGACAGAGGGTGGTGGTTGATGGGAAATGTTCAGAATGGAGTACAGTCACAAGTGGAGTACCACAAGGATCTGTTCTGGGGCCGTTGCTGTTTGTCATTTTTATCAATGACCTAGAGGAAGGCGCAGAAGGGTGGGTGAGTAAATTTGCAGACGATACTAAAGTCGGTGGTGTTGTCGATAGTGTGGAAGGATGTAGCAGGTTACAGAGGGATATAGATAAGCTGCAGAGCTGGGCTGAGAGGTGGCAAATGGAGTTTAATGTAGAGAAGTGTGAGGTGATTCACTTTGGAAGGAATAACAGGAATGCGGAATATTTGGCTAATGGTAAAGTTCTTGAAAGTGTGGCTGAGCAGAGGGATCTAGGTGTCCATGTACATAGATCCCTGAAAGTTGCCACCCAGGTTGATAGGGTTGTGAAGAAGGCCTATGGAGTGTTGGCCTTTATTGGTAGAGGGATTGAGTTCCGGAGTCGGGAGGTCATGTTGCAGCTGTACAGAACTCTGGTCCGGCCGCATTTGGAGTATTGCGTACAGTCCTGGTCACCGCATTATAGGAAGGACGTGGAGGCTTTGGAGCGGGTGCAGAGGAGATTTACCAGGATGTTGCCTGGTATGGAGGGAAAATCTTATGAGGAAAGGCTGACGGACTTGAGGTTGTTTTCGTTGGAGAGAAGAAGGTTAAGAGGAGACTTAATAGAGGCATACAAAATGATCAGGGGGTTGGATAGGGTGGACAGTGAGAGCCTTCTCCCGCGGATGGATATGGCTGGCACGAGGGGACATAACTTTAAACTGAGGGGTAATAGATATAGGACAGAGGTCAGAGGTAGGTTCTTTACGCAAAGAGTAGTGAGGCCGTGGAATGCCCTACCTGCTACAGTAGTGAACTTGCCAACATTGAGGGCATTTAAAAGTTTATTGGATAAACATATGGATGATAATGGCATAGTGTAGGTTAGATGGCTCTTGTTTCGGTGCAACATCGTGGGCCGAAGGGCCTGTACTGCGCTGTATTGTTCTATGTTCTATGTTCTACAGTTAAATAAAGGTAACTACAGGGGCATGAGGGAGGAACTGACGAAAATCGACTGGGAGCAGAGCCTAGTGGGAAAGACAGTAGAACAGCAATGGCAGGGGTTTCTGGGAGTAATTGAGGACACAGTACAGAGGTTCATCCCAAAGAAAAGAAAGGTTATCAGAGGGGGGATTAGGCAGCCATGGCTGACAAAGGAAGTTAGGAAATGCATCAAAGCAAAAGAGAAAGCCTATAATGTGGCAAAGAGTAGTGGGAAGTCAGAAGATTGGGAAGGCTACAAAAACAAACAGAGGATAACAAAGAGAGAAATAAGGAAAGAGAGGATCAAATATGAAGATAGGCTAGCCAGTAACATTAGGAATGATAGTAAAAGTTTCTTTAAATACATTAAAAACAAACGGGAGGCAAAAGTTGACATTGGGCCGCTCCAAAATGACGCTGGTAATTTTGTGATGGGAGACAAGGAAATAGCTGAGGAACTAAATAAGTACTTTGCGTCAGTCTTCACAGTAGAAGACATGAGTAATATCCCAACAATTCTGGAGAGTCAGGGGGCAGAGTTGAACATGGTATCCATCACAAAGGAGAAAGTGCTAGAGAAACTAAGAGGTCTAAAAATTGATAAATCTCCGGGCCCAGATGGACTACATCCTAGAGTTCTAAAGGAGATAGCTGAAGAAATAGTGGAGGCATTAGTTATGATCTTTCAAAAGTCACTGGAGTCAGGGAAAGTCCCAGAGGATTGGAAAATCGCTGTTGTAACCCCCCTGTTCAAGAAGGGAACAAGGAAAAAGATGGAAAATTATAGGCCAATTAGCCTAACCTCAGTTGTTGGCAAGATTCTAGAATCCATTGTTAAGGATGAGATTTCTAAATTCTTGGAAGTGCAGGGTCAGATTAGGACAAGTCAGCATGGATTTAGTAAGGGGAGGTCGTGCATGACAAACCTGTTCGAGTTCTTTGAAGAGATAACAAATAGGTTAGACCAAGGAGAGCCAATGGATGTTATCTATCTTGACTTCCAAAAGGCCTTTGATAAGGTGCCTCACGGGAGACTGCTGAGTAAAATAAGGGCCCATGGTATTCGAGGCAAGGTACTAACATGGATTGACGATTGGCTGTCAGGCAGAAGGCAGAGAGTTGGGATAAAAGGTTCTTTTTCGGAATGGCAACCGGTGACGAGTGGTGTCCCGCAGGGTTCAGTGTTGGGGCCACAGCTGTTCTCTTTATATATTAACGATCTAGATGACGGGACTGGGGGCATTCTGGCTAAGTTTGCCGATGATACAAAGATAGGTGGAGGGGCAGGTAGTATGGAGGAGGTGGGGAGACTGCAGAAAGATTTAGACAGTTTAGGAGAGTGGTCCAAGAAATGGCTGATGAAATTCAACGTGGGCAAGTGCGAGGTCTTGCACTTTGGAAAAAAGAATAGAGGCGTGGACTATTTTCTAAACGGTGACAAAATTCATAATGCTGAAGTTCAAAGGGACTTGGGAGTCCTAGTCCAGGATTCTCTAAAGGTAAACTTGCAGGTTGAGTCCGTAATTAAGAAAGCAAATGCAATGTTGTCATTCATCTCAAGAGGCTTGGAATATAAAAGCAGGGATGTACTTCTGAAGCTTTATAAAGCATTAGTTAGGCCCCATTTAGAATACTGTGAGCAATTTTGGGCCCCACACCTCAGGAAGGACATACTGGCACTGGAGCGGGTCCAGCGGAGATTCACACGGATGATCCCAGGAATGGTAGGCCTAACATACGATGAACGTCTGAGGATCCTGGGATTATATTCATTGGAGTTTAGGAGGTTGAGGGGAGATCTAATAGAAACTTACAAGATAATGAATGGCTTAGATAGGGTGGATGTAGGGAAGTTGTTTCCATTAGCAGGGGAGACTCGGACCCAGGGGCACAGCCTTAGAATAAAAGGGAGTCACTTCAGAACAGAGATGAGGAGAAATTTCTTCAGCCAGAGAGTGGTGGGTCTGTGGAATTCATTGCCACAGAGGGTGGTGGAGGCCAGGACGTTGAGTGTCTTTAAGACAGAAGTTGATAAATTCTTGATTTCTCGAGGAATTAAGGGCTATGGAGAGAGAGCGGGTAAATAGAGTTAAAATCAGCCATGATTGAATGGTGGAGTGGACTTGATGGGCCGAATGGCCTTACTTCCGCTCCTATATCTTATGGTCTTATGGTCTTATCCCTAATGGCCGGCGCCCACAATTCCTCATCCTCCCTCCCCCCCCTCCCCCACGTCATGGGGAAGAGAGAAAAGTTACAGGGTCGCAAGATGAACAACTTGAGAGATCATCCCTTTTTCCCCCCCTTCACCCCACGTAATCACCCCACCACTTTGTTCCAAACGTTCTTTTTCTGGTCCGCCTATTCCAGCTTCTCCTCCACAATAAATGTCCACGCCTCTTTTGCCGTCTCAAAGTAGCGGTGCTTCCCTTGGCGTGTGATCCACAGTCTTGCCGGCTGCAACATTCCAAATTTGACCTTCCTTTTGTGAAGCACCGCCTTGGCCCGATTAAAACTTGCCCTCCTTCTCGCCACCTCCGCACTCCAATCTTGAGATACGCGGATCACCGCGTTCTCCCACCTACTGCTCCGAGTTTTCTTCGCCCATCTGAGGACCATCTCTGTCATTATATCGGAGAAATCTCACCACTCTGGCTCGAGGAATTTCTCCAGCCCTCGATCTTCGTGTCATAACTCGATAAGCTCCCTCCACCTCCAACGGGCCCATCGGGGCCTCCGATCCCATTAACGAGTGAAGCATCGTGCTCACATATGTCCCGACGTCCGCCCCTTCTGCACCTTCGGGAAGACCAAGAATCCTTAAATTCTTCCTCCTCGCATTATTCTCCAGCACCTCCAGCCTTTCCACACACCTTTTGTGTTGTGCCTCGTGCATCTCTGTCTTCACCACCAGGCCCTGTATTTCGTCCTCATTTTCAGCGGCCTTTGCCTTCACGACCCGAAGCTCCTGCTCCTGGGTCTTTTGCTCCTCCTTTAGCCCTTCAATCGTCTGTAATATCGGGGCCAGCAGCTCTTTCTTCATCTCCTTTATAAGTTCGTCCACATAGCGCCGCAGGAACTCTTGTTGGTCAGGGCCCCATACTAGACGGCCACTTTCCGATGCCATCTTGCTTTGTGCTTGCCTTCCTTGCCGCTGCTCTAGAGGATCCTCCGCAATCCGGCCACTTTCCTCTCCTTTTTCCATCCGTGTCCAGGGGGGATTCCCATCTGGTTTACCGCACAGTGTTTTTAGCCATTAAAATTGCCGTTGGGGCTCCTATTAAGAGCCCAAAAGTCCGTTCCACCGGGAGCTGCCGAAACATGCGACTTAGCTGGTCATCGCCGCACCCGGAAGTCCCTTCAGTCTCTCTCTTTATACTCTTGCTGCTGTCTCAAGGCTCTCTCTCAGTCTCGCTCTTTATACTCTTGCTGCTGTCTCACTGCTCTCTCAGTATCGCTCTTTATACTCTTGCTGCTGTCTCATTGCTCTCTCTCAGTCTCGCTCTTTATAGTCTTGCTGCTGTCTCATTGCTCTCTCAGTCTCGCTCTTTATACCCTTGTTGCTGTCTCATTGCACTCTCAGTATCGCTCTTTATACTCTTGCTGCTGTCTCATTGCTCTCTCTCAGTCTCGCTCTTTATACGCTTGCTGCTGTCTCATTGCTCTCTCTCAGTCTAGTTCTTTATTCTCTTTCTGCTGCTCATTGCTCTCTCAGTCTCACTCTTTGTACGCTTGCTGCTGTCTCATTGCTCTCTCTCAGTCTCGCTCTTTATAGTCTTGCTACTGTCTCATTGCTCTCTCAGTCTCGCTCTTTATACCCTTGTTGCTGTCTCATTGCACTCTCAGTATCGCTCTTTATACTCTTGCTGCTGTCTCATTGCTCTCTCTCAGTCTCGCTCTTTATACGCTTGCTGCTGTCTCATTGCTCTCTCTCAGTCTAGCTCTTTATTCTCTTTCTGCTGCTCATTGCTCTCTCAGTCTCACTCTTTATACCCTTGCTGCTGTCTCATTGCTCTCTCAGTATCGCTCTTTATACTCTTGCTGCTGTCTCAATGCTCTCTCTCAGTCTCGCTCTTTATACGCTTGCTGCTGTCTCATTGCTCTCTCTCAGTCTCGCTCTTTATACCCTTGCTGCTGTCTCATTGCTCTCTCAGTATCGCTCTTTATACTCTTGCTGCTGTCTCATTGCTCTCTCTCAGTCTCACTCTTTATACCCTTGCTGCTGTCTCATTGCTCTCTCAGTATCGCTCTTTATACTCTTGCTGCTGTCTCATTGCTCTCTCTCAGTATCGCTCTTTCTACTCTTGCTGCTGTCTCATTGCTACCTCTCAGTATCGCTGTTTCTCCGCTCACTGCATTCTCATTGCTCTCTCTCAGTCTCGCTCTTTATACACTTGCTGCTGTTTCAATGCTCTCTCTCAGTCTCGCTCTTTATACGCTTGCTGCTGTCTCATTGCTCTCTCTCAGTATCGCTCTTTATTCTCTTGCTGCTGTCTCATTGCTCTCTCAGTCTCGCTCTTTATACTCTTGCTGCTGTCTCAATGCTCTCTCTCAGTCTCGCTCTTTATACGCTTGCTGCTGTCTCATTGCTCTCTCTCAGTCTCGCTCTTTATACTCTTGCTGCTGTCTCATTGCTCTCTCTCAGTATCGCTCTTTATACTCTTGCTGCTGTCTCAATGCTCTCTCTCAGTCTCGCTCTTTATACGCTTGCTGCTGTCTCATTGCTCTGTCTCAGTCTCGCTCTTTATACTCTTGCTGCTGTCTCATTGCTCTCTCTCAGTCTCGCTCTTTATACACTTGCGGCTGTCTCATTGCTCTCTCTCAGTTTCGCTCTTTATACGCTTGCTGCTGTCTCATTGCTCTCTCTCAAAAACGCTCTTTATACGCTTGCTGCTGTCTCATTGCTCTCTCTCAGTCTCGCTCTTTATACTCTTGCTGCTGTCTCTTTGCTGTCTCTCAGTCTCGCTCTTTATACTCTTGCTGCTGTCTCAATGCTCTGTCTCAGTATCACTCTTTCTTCTCTTGCTGCTGTCTCATTGCTCTCTCTCAGTCTCGCTCTTTATTCTCTTGCTGCTGTCTCATTGCTCTCTCTCAGTCTCGCTCTTGAAACTCTTGCTGCTGTCTCGTTGCTCACTCACTCTCGCTCTTTATACTCTTGCTGCTGTCTCATTGCTCTCTCTCAGTATCGCTCTTTATTCTCTTGCTGCTGTCTCATTGCTCTGTCTCAGTCTCGCTCTTTATACGCTTGCTGCTGTCTCATTGCTCTCTCAGTCTCGCACTTTATCCTCTTGCTGCTGTCTCATTGCTCTCTCAGTATCACTCTTTATACGCTTGCTTCTGTCTCATTGCTCTCTCTCAGTCTCGCTCTTTATACTCTTGCTGCTGTCTAATTGCTCTCTCTCAGTCTCGCTCTTTAAACTCTCACTGCTGTCTCATTGCTCTGTCTCAGTCTCGCTCTTTATACTCTTGCTGCTGTCTCAATGCTCTCTCTCAGTATCGATCTTTATACTCTTGCTGCTGTCTCATTGCTCTCTCTCAGTCTCGCTCTTTATACTCTCGCTGCTGTCTCAATGCTCTCTCTCAGTCTCGCTCTTTATACTCTTGCTGATGTCTCATTACTCTCTCTCAATATCGCTCTTTATACTCTTGCTGCTCTCTCATTGCTCTCTCTCAGTCTCGCTCTTTATACGTTTTCTGCTGTCGCATTGCTCTCTGTTTCCCTCTTTATACTCTTGCTGCTATCTCATTGCTCCCTCTCAGTCTCGCTTTTTATACGCTTGCTGCTGTTTCATTGCTCTCTCTCAGTCTCGCTCTTTATACTCTAGCTGCTGTCTCAATGCTCTCTCTCAGTCTCCCTCTTTATGCTCTTGCTGCTGTCTCATTGCTCTCTCAGTATCGCTCTTTATACTCTTGCTGCTGTCTCAATGCTCTCGCTCAGTCTCGCTCTTTATATGCTTGCTGCTGTCTCAATACTCTCTCAGGCTCACTCTTTATACCCTTGCTGCTGTCTCATTGCTCTCTCTCAGTATCGCTCATAATACTCTTGCTGCTGTCTCATTGCTCTCTCTCAGTCTAGCTCTTTATACGCTTTCTGCTGTCTCATGGCTCTCTGTCTCCCTCTTTATACTCTTGCTGCTGTCTCACTGCTCCCTCTCAGTCTCGCTTTTTATACGCTTGCTGCTGTCTCAATGCTCTCCCTCAGTCTCGCTCTTTATACACTTGCTGCTGTCTCATTGCTCTCTCTCAGTTTCGCTCTTTAAGCTCTTGCTGCTGTCTCATTGCTCTCTCAGTATCGTTCTTTACACTCTTGCTGCTGTCTCAATGCTCTGTCTCAGTCTCACTCTTTATACGCTTGCTGCTGTCTCAATGCTCTCTCTCAGTCTCGCTCTTTATACTCACCGGCTGTCTCATTGCTCTCTCTCAGTTTCGCTCTTTATGCTCTTGCTGCTGTCTCATTGCTCTCTCAGTATCGTTCTTTACACTCTTGCTGCTGTCTCAATGCTCTCTCTCAGTCTCGCTCTTTATACGCTTGCTGCTGTCTCATTGCTCTCTCTCAGTCTCGCTCTTTGTACTCTTGCTGCAGTCTCAATGCTCTGTCTCAGTATCACTCTTTATACGCTTGCAGCTGTCTCGTTGCTCTCTCACTCTCGCTCTTTATACTCTTGCTGCTGTCTCAATGCTCTGTCTCAGTATCACTCTTTATACGCTTGCTGCTGTCTCATTGCTCTCTCTCAGTATCGCTCTTTATTCTCTTGCTGCTGTCTCGTTGCTCTCTCTCAGTCTCGCTCTTGAAAGTCTTGCTGCTGTCTCATTGCTCTCTCTGAGTCTCGCTCTTTATACTCTTGCTGCTGTCTCAATGCTCTCTCTCAGTCTCACTCTTTATACCCTTGCTGCTGTCTCATTGCTCTCTCTCAGTCTCGCTCATAATACTCTTGCTGCTGTCGCAATGCTCTCTCTCAGTCTCGCTCTTTAAACTCTCACTGCTTTCTCATTGCTCTCGGTATCACTCTTTATACGCTTGCTGCTGTCTCATTGCTCTCTCTGTCTCGCACTTTATACTCTTGCTGCTGTCTCATTGCTCTCTCTCAGTCTAGCTCTTTATACGCTTTCTGCTGTCTCATGGCTCTCTGTCTCCCTCTTTATACTCTTGCTGCTGTCTCACTGCTCCCTCTCAGTCTCGCTTTTTATACGCTTGCTGCTGTCTCAATGCTCTCCCTCAGTCTCGCTCTTTATACACTTGCTGCTGTCTCATTGCTCTCTCTCAGTTTCGCTCTTTAAGCTCTTGCTGCTGTCTCATTGCTCTCTCAGTATCGTTCTTTACACTCTTGCTGCTGTCTCAATGCTCTCTCTCAGTCTCGCTCTTTATACGCTTGCTGCTGTCTCATTGCTCTCTCTCAGTCTCGCTCTTTGTACTCTTGCTGCAGTCTCAATGCTCTGTCTCAGTATCACTCTTTATACGCTTGCAGCTGTCTCGTTGCTCTCTCACTCTCGCTCTTTATACTCTTGCTGCTGTCTCAATGCTCTGTCTCAGTATCACTCTTTATACGCTTGCTGCTGTCTCATTGCTCTCTCTCAGTATCGCTCTTTATTCTCTTGCTGCTGTCTCGTTGCTCTCTCTCAGTCTCGCTCTTGAAAGTCTTGCTGCTGTCTCATTGCTCTCTCTGAGTCTCGCTCTTTATACTCTTGCTGCTGTCTCAATGCTCTCTCTCAGTCTCACTCTTTATACCCTTGCTGCTGTCTCATTGCTCTCTCTCAGTCTCGCTCATAATACTCTTGCTGCTGTCGCAATGCTCTCTCTCAGTCTCGCTCTTTAAACTCTCACTGCTTTCTCATTGCTCTCGGTATCGCTCTTTATACGCTTGCTGCTGTCTCATTGCTCTCTCTGTCTCGCACTTTATACTCTTGCTGCTGTCTCATTGCTCTCTCTCAGTCTAGCTCTTTATACGCTTTCTGCTGTCTCATGGCTCTCTGTCTCCCTCTTTATACTCTTGCTGCTGTCTCACTGCTCCCTCTCAGTCTCGCTTTTTATACGCTTGCTGCTGTCTCAATGCTCTCCCTCAGTCTCGCTCTTTATACACTTGCTGCTGTCTCATTGCTCTCTCTCAGTTTCGCTCTTTAAGCTCTTGCTGCTGTCTCATTGCTCTCTCAGTATCGTTCTTTACACTCTTGCTGCTGTCTCAATGCTCTGTCTCAGTCTCACTCTTTATACGCTTGCTGCTGTCTCAATGCTCTCTCTCAGTCTCGCTCTTTATACTCACCGGCTGTCTCATTGCTCTCTCTCAGTTTCGCTCTTTATGCTCTTGCTGCTGTCTCATTGCTCTCTCAGTATC